>NC_056733.1:467518485-467723485 GCF_019279795.1 Protopterus annectens
CCAGGACAAAACATACCTACAGCCGTACATAGCACAGAATTTTAATTATCTGCACAAATAAAAGCTTATTCTAGTAACATTTGAATTGCTTATAACATATAGAAGTTTCATATATAAAATAACTGTTTTATGCAACTATTAAAGAAACTTAGGATATAATTTTGTCCTGTAATCTCATGACATTTGCTATGTCTTGATTATTTTCGCAGGGCACAACTGCCTAAAGAGGGACTGTCCCTCGTAAAGTGGGACAGGTGTTAACCCTACAGTCCCACCTTGGCCAATTGAAAAGGTGGCAAACCTATAATAGGTATGCGGTAGCATGACTCGGCCGACGGATGTGGCTCCCAAAACCCAATTTCTTGTCTTTATTAAAGAGTCTCAGTTCCCATGTATCAGCCAGATGGGTGTAGATTGTATGAGGAACACACAAATAATATGATTAATTCACTGGACAGGCTGCCAATTCCGTACAGTCGAACGCCATGCCATTGCCTAATGGGCAGCCATTCCTGATACTGTAGTCATGCAGTCCGATGTAATAGGCATCACAAGGTAATATTGTGGTCCTCACTCCCACCCAAGGGTGTGAGTGTCAGATGCAAGCACCAATGTCGGTGCATTTGCAAGTGCGGGAGCGAGCGGGTGTAAGCCTGTTTGGCTACCAGTATGCAAGTATTGCACTGGTAAAGCAATGCAGAGGCTAACTGAGTGTAAGAAGCTGTAACTTGAGGTCAGCAGTGCTTAACATCGCACAAACCCATGCACACATGCTCCCAACTGCTTTAATGTGCCTTAATCCCTCTGTATCCAATGGCCTTGTTCTGCCCTGCAACCAAATAAATGTCCTCTGCAAGGCTCTGTACCAGGAGCCTGCACACACAGGTAATGTGAATTACCAATACACCATGGCAGATATACAGACAACGGACAGTACCACAAACATATCATACAGCGCAGTCATTCAACAGTATAGGAATGTATCCCATCATGTAGATGTATATGTGAGTGTTTATGTCCAGCATATAGGTACATACATATATAGAGATATATCAGGTACATACCATGTGGCAACAAAGCATTACAAACGAATGAAATGAGAATCACCAGCGACGCATGTATTATGTAGTGGTGTTGTTCTATGTGATCTCAAGACTCCCTCAGACAGACGTGTCATTCATACACGCAAATAGTTGTACATTGGCCGTATATATCACTCTGTGCATGTAATGTACATTAACACAACAGTACCTGTCCAATCATTATGTGTGAACAGTACTCTTGCAAGGTGCTGTGCACAATATCATCATCATGATAAAGGTAAATGGGGTAACCATAGAGGGACCGGTAGTGTTGTGTGTACAATGGGGTCGTCCTGCATCAGGTGTACCTGGACCATTTAGGAGTGATGTGCATACCAGGATCGGGACAGGGGTGAGGATAACAGGAGAATGTTGTGATGCATATTACAAGGGTTACATGTGTCCAGTGGGCACTTGTGTGAAATGGACAGCTATGTATAGGGTAGATGCAGTCCTAGGAGCTGATTGGCCTTATGTTTCTGTAGGTGAGGGTCAGATGTAGGGGAAGGAGTGTAGGTATGGCCTTGGAGGATAGGGCAGGGTAGGATCACAGACAAGACAGCATACAGGGTTGGTATATGACACATGTGGGGGGATACACTCCAGACGGGGATGGGTGTTTGGCATTCACAAGCCCATGGGAACAGTGGGACGGAGGTCCCCAGCCATGGGCAGCCACCACTGCACCTAAACAGCTGCAAAGGAGGCAGTGCTGGGGGCTGTCCAGGAGGGGCAGCATCACCCTGTAAATGTGGCACTCCGCCCCTTGAGCTTGCGTATCTGGCTTCGGATCCCCTTAGTGAGCCCACAACACGTCTGGGACCGCACGACAGCAGACATGTACCTGTCAAGTCCTGCTCCCAGGGGGGACATGCTCCATCCTCAGTGGTGGTACTACCAGAAGGTGGTGCAGAGCCAACAGAGGTTGATGTCCAAGGCTAGGCCCCAGATGTGCTAGTGCCTGGTGCCATGGTAAGCTGATGTGGGACAGGAGGTTCTGCCGGGACCTCCCAACCCATTCAGCCTATGGTGTTGCAGTTTAAACCCACATATGGCTTAGCGATAGACACCAGCATACAGGATTAACTACAACAGTATGCTTAGATATCACCATCAACCCAACACAACAGATGGTATACATTTGCAGAGGGAGCACAACTTATGCATATATATACTGCATGCCATCTGTACAATGTGTAGTAGACATGTGACTGCAGCTATGAACAGATGCCCATTATTGGCTTGTCACTGGGAACCCCAGACAGTGTCTGTCATACCACTGTTTCATGTGACACATGTCCAGTCAGGGATGCAATGGCAGTAACATATCCCTATCATCATGTACTGTCTGCAATCCTCACACTATGCTTCTACTGTGCACAGATGTGTGTTCAGCGTGTAACATAGGAAACAAATGGTTGCACACACTGACCAGTTCACAGATGGCCCTACAGATGGGGATCCCTCATGAACAGAGTACTGTCATGTCTGTATTAAAACATGCAGAATAGCCATTACCACACACATGTTAAACAGGCAGTAGTCTCAATGCAGCATAGCTACACTTACATACTGTAGTCATGTGTGGCACATCACCCTCCTGTCTTTAGGCTATTTCCCACTGTGTATAATGTTTGAGGTGCATCCAGATATCATCTGTGATGCCATGTCAGAACACCACATCCAGGTACTACTCACAGCAACTGTCATGGCCAAATACCAACATGTTTACCCTAGATAGTGTACTGTGTTTATCATGTGAATGGCTATGGGAACACCATCACAGCTGTTCCACATGCAATCAGCTAGAGGAGGACTGCAATAGGTGCAGAGGCCATCACCTGATCATGTCCATCACTTACAATACACATTCTGCTGCTGAGCAGGTGTATACCTTCACATCCACCAGAGAGTGTGTGGGTGGGACAGGCAAAGTACACCAGGGAAGGGCTTGGAGACTTAACCCTAAGCATCATCTGCCACATGCATAACAGTAGAGGGGTCAAACCCCTGACTGACTAGTCATTACTATTACATGTGCATGACGTTACTACATGTGCCACAAAGGTGACATGTTGCTGTGCTGTAAGAACATATATGTGTGTAGGTGAGTGACATCTGCAACAGAGATATAGTAGACATACATTAGGTGTGGCACATATGACTGTCCACGTGAATGGATGCCATTGTCACCACAACCACACTCTCTAATGGACACGCATTGACACTCTTTGCCAGGGCCACAAATACACAACCTAACTACTTAGTTTGCCACACTGCAGTAATGCACAAGACTACATGCACCACAGGGGATATCTGGAGGTTCTATGGTCTAGGGCATGTGAAAGCACTTGACATCTGTTGGTATGCCAATGAGGGTTATACTGGGAGTGACTGTGGTTGGGAGCATCATAACCCATACGCAGACACAAGGTGCCAGTACTAACATGCATGTATGCATTGCTGCATGGGTGTGTAGTGGTTGGCTGTGCAAGGTGGCTGTACAAGGCTGGGTGAAGGGTACACATTGGCATCACATCAACTGATAATGGTGTGCAGTGCAGGGGTGTAGTGTCTGCTTGTCCCACACAGATGGCTACTGCATGATCTGCCCTGACATCCTGGTTACCAATGTGTATGGCCATATCTTTGCAATGCATGCCATGTCTGTGTTTGATAGTCCTTCACATGGACATTGCCTGGGATGTGTATGTCCCACAATACTGTACAATGACATGTACAGGTGTACCTGGTTTGGCAGGCACATGTTGTGTACACAGACTGTTATCCCCTGATATGCTAATACTGTCCTGGTGTGACTGAACCTGCTTATAGTGAGCAGGTCGACTCTGCACCTGCATTGATAGTAAGATACAGGTATTCCCTGGTGTCAGTGGCATTGGTCCATACAGAGCACATGTGTATGGTATTGTATGGCCTCTGTGGATCACATTTGATGGCACCACATATGTTGCAGGTATCCAGTGGGGAACATAGTGAAGGCACAATGTCTGCTAATATGTGCCTATTGTACCACTGTACAGGGTGCCATGTCCTCTGCAGGCCACTGCATTCACACCATGCCTACTATCTGTCATCAATGTGCATGGTACTAGCAACATAGCAGATATTCTAGGCAACTGTTTTCATGCATGGCACATGGGTGCAGGACATATACTGGGTACTAGTAGGGTTGCATACGTTGTTCACCAGGCCTTTTGGCAGATGTAGGGGTATGGCTTGCCAACACAGTCCCGTGGCTAACTGACATCTGTACTCCTCGTGAGGTGGCCAATGTGTCATAAGATGGACACCATATAGGAAAACTACAAAATCCGCTCCCCAACATGTCCAATGTTAAGACACTCACAGCCACTTCTACACAGGCTCTGACAGACAAACACACACTTGCCATGTCCTGTATATGATCCCCTACCTACCGTATCACACTGCAGCAATATGCTTTTAGGGCACATGCTATGGTGAATACTGGGTTTCAGCACACCTACAGGTGTAGACCTAGGTGGGTGACAACAGCAGGATTGACAAACATGGTCATGTGATTTGTACAGAGAGTGCATACTCTACAAAGCACTGTACTTGTCTCACGCAGGCAGACACACACACACACACACACACACACACACACACACACACACACACACACACACACACACACACACACACACTCACACACACACACACTCACACACACCTGGCATGTCTGGGATTATAACACCGACCTAACTACTTTATTACACTACAGCATTACGCAGTTACAGAATGCGCTACCCAGATTACTGGGTTACAGTACTCCCAGAGGTGTATTTCTAGGTGGGTGACATCATCAGCCTTGCCAAAGGTGGGTATAGGAATTGTATGGAGTGTGAGCAGTCTAAAAGCATTATTCAGTCCTCAGGCAGACGGAGACAAACACACACACACACACACACACACACACACACACACACACACACACACACACATGGCAAATCTGGGATTAGAACACCGACCTAACTACTTTATTACACTACAGCATTATGCAGTTACAGAACGAGCTACCGAAATTACTGGGACACAGCACTCCCAGAGGTGTATTTCTAGGTGGGTGACATCATCAGCCTTGCCAAAGGTGGGTATAGGAATTGTATGGAGTGTGAGAAGTCTAAAAGCATTATTCAGTCCTCAGGCAGACGGGGACAAACACACACACACACACACACACACACACACACACACACACACACACACACACACACACACACACTTGGCAAGTCTGGGATTAGAACATTGACCTAACTACTTTATTACACTACAGCATTATGCAGTTACAGAATGCACTACCAAGATTACTAGGACACAGCACTCCCAGAGGTGTATATCTAGGTGGGTGACATCATCAGCCTTGCCAAAGGTGGGTATAGGAATTGTATGGAGTGTGAGCAGTCTAAAAGCATTATTCAGTCCTCAGGCAGACGGACACACACACATACACAGAAACACACACACACACACACACACACACACACACACACACACACACACACACACACACACACACACTTGGCAAGTCTGGGATTAGAACACTGACCTAACTACTTTATTACACTACAGCATTATGCAATTACAGAACACGCTACTGAGATTACTGGGACACAGCACTCCCAGAGGTGTATTTCTAGGTGGGTGACATCATCAGCCTTGCCAAAGGTGGGTATAGGAATTGTATGGAGTGTGAGCAGTCTAAAAGCATTATTCAGTCCTCAGGCAGATGGAGACAAACACACACACACACACACACACACACACACACACACACACACACACACACACACACACACACACACACACACACACCAGTGGTGGGAACGGAACACCTGCCTATCTACAGATCACTATTACAATACTACATAGTTACGAGTCGTGCCGTACAGACTACACATGTCAAGGCTGTCATTATGACCTTCTAGGAATGCGGACATCAACAGGGATGCTGGCAGTTAAGATGTACATACCTCTGAACCTGTGTGTTTAAAGTAGGAATCCATCCTGACCTGGAGTATGCCCATCAGTGGAATGGACGAATACTATCACTATACAGGGTTACAATGGCCATGCCCATATACATAGAGGCACATAACCAACACAAGGTGTCACTGGGCATGCTCACACACTTAGTAGCACAGGGCTGTTCGGAATGCACTATGTGTCCATCTACACAAGGTTATACTGGGCATGCTCATACACTTAGTAGCACAGGGCTGTTTGGGATGCACTTTGATTCTAAACACAGAAGGCCACAGTGGCCATGCTATTGCAGTTAGACATAAAGAACACATTGTAATGGACTCTGGTGTTAGTAGTTGTCATTTTTAGCAGGAACGCTGCTCTACATATATCTGACACCGGTCTTATACACAATGTCTGCTGCTGTCCATCACCTTAGATGTACCATCCTATACCAAGCACAATACCACCACACACAGTGATGTCTTGCTAGGAGTGGCAACTGCTTGACCAACACAATGAGCCAGTGTCCTGCTGTAGTTATGAGGTTGTCCAGTGTTTGTCATTCTGGGATGACATGACTGACAGTAGACAGGCCTTTGACACATATCACGTGTATCCATGATTCCAGGGAGTGAGGATAATACCCAAGTCGCATTCACCCATATAGTGCCATTCCAAGGCAAATGTCCTAAACACAGGATAACACCCTGACACCTAGAGGACAACTGCATTGTATGCTTATGCTAACCAGTGCTAGATGTGTAGCGTCCATAATTACAGCTGCTCACTGTAGATCCAACAATGGGGAGTACTGATATCTGTGCAGTGAGGAACACCTGGCTGAAGGCTCTGTAATGCACAATAGCACTACCACTATATACCTCAGAACCAGACATGTGGGCCATAACACAGGTACGGACCACTCCAGGTGGTGGTGTCCCCACATACATAGAGTACACTCACATGTACTGACCGGTACTCCCACAAAAGGCATCACAGATGAGTCAGGTGCAGGACACAGTGTCAAATACTGCATTCTAGGATGCAAACCTCAGACACCACCATGCCCTCGGACCACCAACACACATCCATACATGTTGTAGGACATATAAGAGTACACCACCATGTGACCCTTGACCAGTGGACTGTACCAAGCTCTACATCAACTGTTGAGAGTACCCATGTACTGACACAGTTGCATCATGTGTTATGCACTGCAATGATACCACTGTCTGTAACCAGGTCAGCTGTACACATACCAGGGGCCTTCGGTTATTTACAGCATTAGCAGATGACTGTTGCTGTACACCAGTAAACACCCTCATGTTTGGATATGACATACATGTACCTGCCCTGGATATGTACATGCCACACACACACACACACACACACACACACACACACACACACACACACACACACACACAACATACATGTAAATAGCATAGCTGTTGTTGTCCTTTGTGCAGATAGGTGTCTACAGCCATTACACACATGCACATGGAATGTAGGTCCATGGCTACTGAATGCTAACAGTACATAAGGTGTGATATCAGTGGTGACAGAGTTAATATTCCCTCTGTACTGGTCACCCATTACACCTATCATATCAAACAACAGTCCATGTGTCATGTATGTCATTGCACATGTCCACCAATTGCAATGCCTACAAACATGCCCAAATGACAGGAGTGTAGGACCTACACACATGTTCATGTAGTGGTGTGCATTCAGATACCATGCATGTGCAGTTGCTGATGTATGCAGGTGACATGTATCTTAGTACATCATGCAGTTGTAATGCAGCCTCAACATTGCCAACTGTATATGGTGATATGCTGAATGTATGGAAAGATGTACCTCAGATATGAACAGATGTGTGGAATTAACTAAGTGGTGGGGCATCTTTGCAGATGGATGTTTGCTGAGGACAGCTCACAGGTGTGTCACAAGTGGTCCTACAATAACCTGTGTAACTGGTAAGCAATGGTTTTGTTAATTGAAAGGCATAACACACAACATAGACAGCAGTCAGGGTGACACCGAAAGTAAATCACTTGACACCTGTAACAGTTAAGACTTCCCGTGTGCATATATCAGCACTGTTGCCAAAGGAAGCATCAGTAAACTTTGTAACACGTGCAATACTGCTGTAAGTCTGTCATACATATCATGAGCTAGGCAGGTGTTTGATTCACAGTACTGGCATGTGTGGTTGCGTGAGTGTCCATATATGTCACGTATGGTGGGGAATACATCTCAATTGTTTCTCACTCTCCTGTACACTAGTGTAGACATCTGTACAGACTGCAATGTAGAAAGCAGGACATAGGCAGGGGTGTGTATCTCACACATGCGAGGTATCTGTATGTGCGTGACATAGGTGTATTCAATAGTGAATGCCACAGTGTGTGTGTGTGTGTGTGTGTGTGTGTGTGTGTGTGTGTGTGTGTGTGTGTGTGTGTGTGTGTGTGTGTGTGTGTGTGTGTTTGTGTGTGTGTATGTATGGCTGCCTGGTCCCTAGAGTGAGGATGTATGTTACCATACTGAACTGATAAGACCCCTCCACCCATCCAGGTGATGCAATCTACTGTCTGTGTTGATGTCCCCGATCTTAGGCCATACTGACTATCTGTACATGTGTATTCTCTGTGGTGCCTCATGTAGGTGCACTGTACTGTAATGATGATTTTCACATAGGCAGGGGTCCTCACCTCAACAGTAGCAACTGTGTGTAAGTGTGTGTTACTGTGTCACTGAATACATGTGTGTCAATACCTGGGTGTGTGGGTGCAGTTGTGTCTTGGCATCCTGTCATGGGAACGTGTATTACTGCTACCCAATGAGGCATCACACTTCCCACTGGCATCTACCCTTGTAATCAGCTAGACCACTCTCTTACCTCACCACTCCATGTAACTGTGCCTGTGATGTCACCCAGTATGGCTATCATGTCTGTAGCCACAGTAGCTTAATACACAGCTATCATGTTCTTTAATCAGTAGACATGTTTGGAAAGTGGGACATTCTCACTGTGATGTGGCAGCTACAAGGTGCATGCTGGTATATTCATACATACCTGTGAGTAGTCCACATTGACATATGGGACACTAACTGCAAACACTGAGATCCACTGGCATGTGCAATTAGACCTGAAGGAGGAAAGCAGAACATCATGACCAACATGCAGTTACTGTTGTTACACAAGACACATACTGTTAACAGTACGAAATGCATTGTACACCTGTAGTACATGGTATGTCTGCTGCCTGTCAACAGTACTCAACAATTGTAAACTACACTTATCTTCCTAGTCTGTTCACCCTGTGCATCAGACCATATGAGCATGTCCCTGCACCGATGGTGTGGATGTCAGGGATGCAGCACAGGCATCATCATATGCACAGGGTGATAATGTTTGCCAGAGGCCTAGGCTGCACCATTGGATGACATCATGTGTGTGGGTTAGGGCCTTTGATATAATTGGGCATGTGTGGATGTTATGCATGTGTGTGTTACGGTGCCCTACATATGTTTCTGGTATGTGGTGTATGTATGCACACAGTTCTGGCATGTGTCTGGCCCACACAGGGGTATTATTGACAGCTGCAGACTGTACAGGCCAGGTTTTACAGTTCACGGTGTCCGGTCATGGTCATGTGACCTGTGCCTGCCAGGGGTTTCACGGGCACTACCAGGCAGAGGTGCAGATTGGGTACTGTCTGATGACACTTGTCCACTGGAACCATGTCCCTGTTGGGACTGTTCAGGGCCATGTGCACGTGGCCTGCTGTGTCGTTGTGTGGAAAGCACAACACCAGCTGCACTGCTGCTGATTCCGCCACTATGGGAGTAGACATGTGAGGTAGCTCGTTCACGTAGACCTGAAACAGGTGCTGTATCAGGCCTATGTCCACGTGCCCGATACCTCACTCCTGCCAGATGTTCCAACACAGACAGCTCATGCTCGCGGATTGTCATGCCACAGTCAAGGACTCCAACCATGTCACCCAATCGTCTATCCAAAGCTTCAGCAATCTGCTGTTGAGCATTTACCATTGCCTGGATGTTGTTGTTTAAAGAATGGACAGCAGCCCTCTGAAGCCTCTGATCTTCTCTGTTTTGCTATTCAGCACGTGGTTGTGCCTCCATTACAGCCTGAAACATGCATCTGGTGACACCAGCTGCTGCGCTCTGTCTTGCAGGGGCATGTTGGCCAGAGGTCCTCCTATGAGCAGCACTGGCCACGTGCCTTTGTGGGGCATCACCAGTCAGTTTGATGACACCATGGTGTGCAGGCACACCTTCCATAGCCCCCACACTTTCCTGTTCCAGCTACCACATGCCAACTGTCCTTCCTCTATGGCCACTGGTGATGGGGTATGTGTAGGCATGGGATCTATGTGCAGAGATGAGGGGGATATAGGTGGAATGGCAACCAATGGCACAGATTCAGCCCCTGACAACCCTGCCTGTGCCTCAGTCATATGTTCATTATCACTGCTAGAGTCTGTGGGGACACTAACATCAGATGGACCACAGGAGGGCAACACACCTAGATCATCTGTGAGGGGCAGACAAGAGCTGTACATTACAATTTATACAATAGACACAGACACACACACACACACACACACACACACACACACACACACACACACACACACGCACACACATGCTATGGCACCCAACATGCATGTGATATGACAATAGGCATGCAACATGCATGTGATACGGCAGACAGCATGCAGCGCAGACAATAATAGTGGTAGCTATCATACATCCCTGGGTTGCACACAACAGCATGCATGTGTCATAGCAGAAGGCATGCAAATTACGCAATCATAGTAGTAGTTAGCATACATCCCTGTGTTACACCATGTAGTCCAGCACAGGTTAACAGTACACCTGCCTGATGTGTGGCATATGACCTTGACAATCACATGTAGTATGTGATCTGCTGACGTGTGCAATGACATGCATACATGTTTAACACAATGGTGTCATGTCAAATATACAATGGGGTAATGGTGTCCCAATGCAGTGTTGTCTGTCTGTCCTACAGATATACTGCACATTTAGCTGATGTGCATGGCCATTGCAGGGAATCATGAGGCGTCTCTATTGCTATACAGTGTGAGTTACAGACACAGTTCATAACCATGACTGTGTTTAGATACAATACATATATACTGTGGAATGAGACCCACATCACTGAGGTATATACACACTAAACCATGATGTGGAATGTGTGACACAGGTCATTGAAGGGTATACGGATGACACCCTTGCACCTCTGCAACCATATTGCTGCTGCCTGGCAACTATGGCCAGACATGGCAAACTCGTCAGTACACCATGTCCCACATGACATCTGTGTACCACACACACACGAGGAGCAAGGATGACATTGATGTCTGACACCAGCAAGGGGAATGTACTGTATCTATGGGCTGATGTGGATATTGTACAGGTGACTGCTGTCATGTCGTGACACACTCAAGATGTTCAACACATCTTATGTGGTGGATTGATGTCACGCCTACACAAGATGTGCACAGGCCTGTAGGATGTCTAGTGTTCCACATCTGCAATATAACCGTTACACAAAGGTCATAGTTGGACCATGTGTAGCCATTGTACAACAGGGTGTACACACAAGCACATCATGTCTACTGTGTGTGTTGCTTCATGTCTCTGGCCATCCTCCATGGCCATGTGTGTACATATGTTGGCCAAATTATTGTGACGGGTGTCTATTTCACATGTCTGTGTTGTCCCATATGACATATACCCATAGATGCCATATACTCCACTGACGACAGGGTTATGCAGACAAAGGGTGGTATGTTTGGTATGTGGGATATGATTTTCAGGATAGTTAGGCAGTGTTGCAGCCAGGCCACTAGATGTCATGGACATGTCAAGATAGCACATCATATTGTGTGACATTCATAGCAGGGCTATGATCCACACCAGTGAATTCTGTGGGCTGGCCATACTCCAGCTCACTGTGTAGTACTGTTTGTATTCCCCACATGTGTAGTTCTGATCTGTAGTACATGTCCCTACAGTGAACAGCACCTCCACCATTGTATGCACAGCTGTCCACACATCTGGCAATGACAGTTTGTGAGGATTCATGTCGGTGATTCACATAGTTTGCAAGTGTTGCACATGGGTAGCCATTGTGATGCATTGCAGGCCCGACCTGTATATTGTGACAGGACCATACATTATGTATACATGTGGTAAATGGCCACATGGCAGATAGATCTGTGCATTAAGATGCCTGATACATAATAACAGTCTCACCTGCAATGGGCTGCTGTCGCAGCGGAATGCCAGAGGTACCTAAATAGGAGTAACACAGCAGTATGAGAATTATCCATGCCTTTATGATAGCTACAGGATGCAATGTATATGTTAACACTTACACCAGTACAATAGACTATACTATGGTGTATGCACATGTGTGCATACACAGAGTAGCATACTATAGTATGTGGCATGTGTGTATACATGCCTTGCATATGATGTTAAATTACATATTGTACAGTGACACAGGCAACTCTATGGAATATAGTTGTTATAGGTGCAGTAGTGACTTACCAGGCAACTCCGGGCTCAGTGGTTGAGTGACCCCCACCTCCACAATATCGGCTAAGGCTTGTGGATGTTGTTCTGCAGGTGTTCCCAGGTTGGCCAGTAGCTCCTCGGCATGCGTGAGTGGGGGCTGGTTGGTGGTACACCACCTATTGCACCTTGTTCCCTGGCGATTGCATTTGCATGCTGTTTCACCCATCTAATAAGGTCTGTACAGTGTCTGCACACCTGCTAGTATGTGCGGTTGTGGCCACCCACATCATTAACCCTCCTGCGAAGTTCCATCCACAGAGCATCCCACTGCTGTGCATCCTGTAGCACATGGCTGAACAGGATATCATGATTGTCATGTAGGTATGGGATGAGGGCCTCATCCTCCAAGCGGGTATAAGGGGATAGCCTTGCACGTGGCATACCTGGAAGACATAATGATGGAGACAGGTCACAGTAACTCACAGAGACATACAGAGCTACAGCTGAACATATATGTGTATCATATTTATTACGATTAAATAGTTGTCTTTGCAAATCTACATGACACTGACACCACTGACATGTTTGTGTCACACACATGTGACACTCAATGGTGGATATTATCACCATGTATGTGTGTGTGTCACCTGATTACATTGCTCATACTCCATGTGGATGCTGTCTTGATGTGGGTATGTCTGTTTGCCTGTACTGGTGTTCCTACCTATCAGCACATGGCTGGATGTGTGCACATTAATGCAGTTGACCTTGATGCTGTGTATATTTCACATATAAAGACTTACACTGCCTTAAAGGACATGACATGTGACCCTGCAGACTTGCTCATGGAAGGTTTTACATGTATGTGTTTTGCCATATACATCTACACGGCACTGTACAGCAATTCAACATCCTGCCATGTATCACCTGTGTTGCACATGTGATACACATGGGACACTGGCTAGCTAGATGGTATTTGCAGGGATGGATATCAACTATAGCATGTACAGTTAAAGTCAACTAGTAGGCTATATGCCCTGGGCCATGTATGAATCTAGGATGAAAGGTTAGCTAGCTGTAGCTGACAGGAGGGTCTCTGGGGCCAGGTAGAGCAGTGCCACATAACTGATCCACAGGGTTAATGATACATTTACCATGCGGTCATCACACCATGTCTGAGAGGGGAGCGATGTGCAGCTTTGCTGGACAGGAATGCATAGTATGGCAGGACTATGTAAAGTGTATGGGACAAGGATCTGTCCAGCATGTGGTGATCCTAGCACTAGGAAGGTGGATGTCCATGAAGTATGTGTTTGAGATCAGGATGTGTATGTGTAGCATGTCCAACATCACTGGGTTGGACATGGATTTAGTCAGGGTAGGCATCATGCTACATAGTGGAGATGGGGAATGGGAAGGCTGGTGTAGGCCATCTGAACATGGCCAATACCCCTTAAAGGAAATATGTGATCTGATATGGGTCACCTGAGTGTTGTGTATGGCTGGACAATGATCTCTATATTCATGGATGACACCCTGTCATGATTAGGGTTGCCACATACGACTACCTGACAGGTGTGGTGACATAACTATCACAGGAAAGACAACTGCCCAGCTGCATCCCTTACACACAGTGTCCATTATGTTGACCACTGCCTAGGTGGTAGTTCATGGGTACAGGGTTATTAACATAGGGGTGACAATGCAATATGTAGCTGTCAGATTGTGGCCATATGTCACACACCTCACCCACAAAGCCCCTTATGTACGTTGTCCACAACACTCTGAGTCAGCTATTGCTCCTAGGTCATAGTCATTCGCATACTTCAATAGGCAGATGCCTTCTGTTAGTCTGTGGTGTGGTATGAACTACAATGAGGTGGAGTACAATGAATTAACCCTGTCTTACTGTAGCTGGCACTGGTATGATGTGTATGTATTATTCAGACACTTTCTGTAGTGTTGGTTCTGCCAGCAGTCCCATTGCAAAACACTCCTGTGACATAGGAATGTACATCTAGTATACTGAGCGTAGGTGGAACACAGTATGGGTGATGATATCCTATGACCTGGCAAGGTTATGATATGCAGTGTGAAATCAACCTTATTGTCATCTACATCTGTACTGCTGACATCAAATAATTTGATCAAGGTTCATGGCCTTTCAGACCAGACTCAGCAGGGTAGTAGTGCAGTACTTCCCATTATCAGTGGTGTCTCCCCCTTTGTGGGTTGTGATACCTGTTGGTGTGCACCATTCAGTGTGTACACAGCCTGACATGAAGCTATATTTTACATGATGTGTATGTGGAGAGCAACTTGTTTTGCCATATGTGTATGATACAACCTGGGATGTGGACAGGTCCCATGCAGCCTGAGTGCAGCTTGTACCTGCATAGTTGTGGGTACAGGGGCACTGTAGTGTACTTGGATATATGATTGTGTACCTGTTGGGGGGAGCAGTGTGTTTATGTTATCCAAGACCCTATCTGGATTGCTTAATCATGCTCAGCACTTGTTTAGACCTTGTAAGCACTATGTAAGCTACTAATTACTATAGCACTCAATCTTCCTCATTACCTAGAGGTAAACAGGTCTTGTACGTACTTTTCTCATTTTCTTAGAGTAAAATAGCTCTTCTACTCACTTTCCTCACTTATCTAGGGGAAATTAGTTTTATATTCAGACATGTCCAAAGGTCAGCTGCCAGTGTTCTCTCCTGTCTATCTGATGAATCTGGACATCTTGTGGCAATGTAGACATTGCCTCATGTACACAAACAACCCTCTCCACCTACCACGCAACACTACAACCTGTGAGAGATGCACTTATCTAGCCAAACTGGAGGTAAAGCTCTCTCCAACCAAGACTGACCCTGACAGTCATGTGGAGAAGGTAAACATTCACACCACACCACACTCATCACATAGTCTCACTGAATCTACACCACCATAATCCACACATTGTAACACAAAAACATTCACGGATGCTCTCAATAATAATCTGTCTAAGCAACAGAGACCTCCAAAGTGGAAACGCAAGCAGCCTCCATCCCCCAACATAACCCCAATGGCACATAGCCCACAGAGTCAGTATGCCACTCAACCACAGCCAATAAGGCAAATCAACGTACCCAACACACTAGTCATAGGTGACTCTATAGTCAGGCACACTGATGTCCCACTCACCAGGCTAAACAAGGAGAAGGTTACTGTCAGCTGCATGTCGGGTGCCAGGATCTGCCACATAACCCATGCACTAAGGTCAATCCACAACAAGTACAAATATGACTCTGTCATTGTCCATGTTGGTGTGAATGACCTGAGACGTACCTCCCTGGACAACCTGAAAAGAGACATGGAAGAGCTCTCCAAACTTGTAGACCAGGCAGGTATGACCCTAGCCCTGAGCAGCATTCTGCTATCACCCAGAATGATACCGCAGTACGAGGGCAAAATGATTGACTTCAACAATTAGCTAAGCTTCTGGTGTCATTCTAAGGGGATCCAGTATCTGTCTGCTTGGGATGACATGGTCGACAGACCACGATGCTTTGCTACAGATGGCCTGCACCTGTCGCCCCTGGGATTCCGGATACTGGCTAAGGCTCTTGCTGCCCCTATAGTGCTTTCTTTAGGCAAGGTTCACATAGCATATTCACCACCATAACAGGAACAGGCACGCACAAACTGAGGGTAATGCTACTCAATGCTGGAAGTCTAAATCTCAAAATGCACTCACTTAAGGCGCTCCTTGTAATGGAGAACATCGATATCTGTGCAGTGACTGAGACCTGGTTCAAGGTTCCAGAGAGCACCCCTGCACTACCAGACTAGAACTCATAGCACACTTTTCGGCCATGTAACCTGGACCAGAACACTGAAGGCGGAGGTGTGACCATATTCATTAAGGATATCCACCCCTCCAGGCTAGTTGCTTAGCACAATGCATCCGAGGTTATCCAAGTGCAACTACCTCTGGGCTAAACTGCAATCCAAATCGTAGCTTGCTACAGATCCCCCACCATGCCCCAAGATTCCTGCTCCTCTTTTCTTGATGTACTGGAAATTATTAGGGTTCAACCAAACACCGTACTAATGGGTGACTTCACCTACCCCACCATTAACTGGGAACACTACTCGTGTACCACCTCATTAGCTCAACGCTTTCTGGAATTCATAAACACCAATGCCCTGGATCAACTTATCCATACACCCACCAGGGGCAACAATATCCTAGACCTAGGCATTACCAACATGAGTGACCGGTGTTCCACACCTGAAGTCAACTCCTCGTTGGTATAATCAAAGCATAAGCTAAACACCCTTTACATCCTCATCCAGCCCCCACCCCTCATTAAGGGAACCACAGTATAATATGTCTACAAAGCCACCTTCATGCTTCTTAAGACAGATGTGGTGAACTTCATGACACCCATGCAGATGGACAATACAGTTACAACTGCTGAATCCTACACAAATGCACTCTATAAGCACTTACACGACTGCATGGATCGTGCTATCCCAAACAGAACCAAGACGCTATACTCCTAATTAAGGAAGCCAATCTGGTGGTCCCCTGCCATAAACAAACTGTACAACAGAAGGAAGACACTGCTACAAAAGACAGTATAATCCCATGCATGGAGGAATTCCCTGGTCAGCCTCAGTAAGAAGCTGAGATCCCTTATAAGATCTTCCAAAGCTAGCTATGGAGACAAAACCACCACTTATTCCAATGACAACCACAAAGCATTCTATAGCTATGTCAAATATCTCAATGTCAACACCCAGATCTGCTCTGAGTTACAGCACAAAGGCACGAACATTACAGAACCAACTGATATTGCCAACATCCTGGCAGATAGGATCAGTGCTATCTTTCCCCCCTCTCACCCCCTAAAGGGCCCATATCTATACAGGAAGAATCCAGAGTCCCTGTAATCACAACTACGCAGGTAAAAGCTGCACACTCTAAAGGCAATATCACAGCATCCATGGGACCGGACAACATCCCAGGCTGTGTTTTACATGAACTTCAGAATGTACTGGCTCCCCACGTATGCACCATGTTCAGTAATAGCCTCACATTAGGCTTTGTGCCCCCTGAATGGCACACAGCAACAGTTATCCCACTCCACAAAGGTGGTGCCACAATGGACCATGGGACCTATTGCCCTATAGGCCTGACTAGCCTGGTCTGCAAGTCTTTGGAGCTCATCATCATGGATCTCAGTCACAGAGCCATTGGGTACCTCCAAACCTTTGACCCCTCCCAGTTTGCCTTGGTTAAGGGCAGACCATGCCTCCTAATCCTGGTGGACTTCTTTGAGACAATTACCAAGGCATTAGATGAGGGTAGGGAGGTCCACACAGCCTACCTTGATCTCTCAAAGGCTTTCAACACCATTCCCCATTCTGGTATTATCAACATACCCATCCACCTGAACATTAACCCCTACGTCATGAGATGGTTTGCAAAATGGCTCACGAACAGAACACACACAGTGGGAGTTGCATACCCTAGGTCTAACTGTAGACAAGTTACAAGTGGCGTCCCCCAGGGCTCAGTCCTAGGACCCTCATGTTCGATATATACTTCTCTGAGGTACAGGCAAGCACAGGAGGGCTTTGGCTGAAAAGGTTTGCAGACGACTGCAAACTAGGGGCCATTATTGTTTCCCCAGCTGATACAGACACCCTTCAGAAGGGTCACACTGAGACGTACACCTGGTGTCAATAACATGGCCTCAAGCTGAATGCCACAAAGTGCATAGTCATCCCCTTTGGATAAAACCAATTACCCACAGACTACCACATAGGTGCTAGTCCCCTACATACAGAAAAGGTAATAAAGGATCTGGGAACCCCAGTAGATAGCAATCTCTCCTTTGATAACCATAATGTCAAGGTGGTTAAAATATCCTTCTACGTGGCCACCCTAATCTCTAATGGGATCGCATCCAGAACAAAGGAGGCCATTGTGCCTCTCTCTACTCATGACTTATTAGACCCATTGAAGGATACAACACCCCATTTGGGATTTTCCTTACAAGACAACTGCAACAGCTTGGAAGACCACAACAATACCACACCAAGAGGATTACTGACCTCAAACAGATGACCTATGCAGCCCAACTAAAGAAACTCCAGCTGTTCTTGGTTGCATACCGCATACTCACAGGTGATCACTGCTTGACATACAAGGCCCATGTCCAACCCAGTATTGCTGGATATGCTCCACCTAAACAGAAGCCCCTGAGAGCCTCATGCTCTAGCGATATACACCTAACCACAATGATGACTAGGACGTGCTGGATGGATAGATCCCTGACCCAGAGACTCCCCATGCTTTGGAACATGATTCCAATGTACATCAGGCAGGGCCCCTCACTGCACTCTTCAAGAGAAACCTTGACGGGTAGATGGGAGACAGACATGTACCCTGGGGATCACTGCAGTGGCTCTGCTGGACAGAGGCACAGGGAACTAATGGCTCTGGCGTTCCGAGGCACAGGGAACTAACCTAAGGGGGTGGTGGAAGCCAACACACTCTAGCTAGGCTTATAAATACCCGTGGGCAGACAGCCTAGTACCTACCTTTGAACTTATTACATGTCTTATGTGCATGGATAGTTAACTAGCTCTTCCATTTTACTTTGCTATCATGCTGTTAAACTGTCAGGTGACTACAAGACATATGTATCCTGTTATTGTGTATTGTAAATGCAGATAGACATAACTAATGTTTGCCTAACATAACAGTAATGCTATGTAACTTGTAACACTGAGAGGTGTGTAAAAGAGCGGAAACCACCACAAATAACGTTCAACGAACCACTCCTTGAGCCAATAACCTACGACCACAAGTTAAAAAAACACCTTTATTCGATCCACATAAAATTGTTGACTGTGCAAAATTTAATCCACAAAAGCAGATCAATAATCCACTGTGTAGGAATAATCCACAAAACAGGTCAAGCGCTTTCGTCGATAGACTTCATCAGAACAGTTAATAATGGATACTGAAACCATTTATATACATACCTTTCATGGTTTCATCACTTGCAAATATATTTCTACAAAACAACTTTAATTCGAGCCAATACCAGTAGATAGCTGCAGCAGTGCTGATAAGTACTATGGAAACTACAACACTTGCAGACAACTTGTAAATCAAAATCTCCTTCATGCCTTTTCCATGCCATACATCCCGGCTAAATCTTACTATAGCACAATTAAACTATAGCAGTAGCAAGCTATCTACTGGTATTGGCTCGAATTAAAGTTGTTTTGTAGAAATATATTTGCAAGTGATGAAACCATGAAAGGTATATATATATATATATATATATATATATATATATATATATATATATATATATGGTTTCAGTATCCATTATTAACTGTTCTGATGAAGTCTATCGACGAAAGCGCTTGACCTGTTTTGTGGATTATTCCTACACAGTGGATTATTGATCTGCTTTTGTGGATTAAATTTTGCACAGTCAACAATTTTATGTGGATCGAATAAAGGTGTTTTTTTAACTTGTGGTCGTAGGCTATTGGCTCAAGGAAAGGTTCGTTGAATGCTATGTAACTTGTAATACATATCTGCCTACAATACTGTACATTACACAGTTATTGGCACAATATCCCACAATGCATATCATAATTGCACAGTAGGCCAACCTTCAACATGTTATTCTCAGTAATACACCCATACATATGCCTACTGTTACAATATATCAGCATATACTATCCCCTGTTATAGCACATACTTGTTGGACCAACCCTGCCACTGGCAGTGGCTGGTGAGGATTAGTTGGGTTCAAAGCCCTTATATAGCATCCCTTGTGGTGTATGCGGTGTTTGCCTTGTGACCTACAGCAGTACACACATAAATACTACAAGCGTTACTATGCTCAACAATACATCACAACTAGATAACTGTTTCCACAATATGCATTGCGTACACTTTAAATATTACAGAACAGGTACTACATACACAGACATAATGAGCGTTCTACATACCTTATTAGTAGCCCGAGGTGTCATTGACTATTATTTCAATCCTTTTCAGTTTGTGATTCAATTTTCTTTGTAACGTTCTGCTGGTATATACAGATGGCTTGAATGTGTGATAAGCTATCCTTTTATAGTTAAATATCGGTAAC
Organism: Protopterus annectens; assembly: GCF_019279795.1. Taxonomy (NCBI): domain Eukaryota; kingdom Metazoa; phylum Chordata; order Ceratodontiformes; family Protopteridae; genus Protopterus; species Protopterus annectens. The sequence continues at coordinate 467,539,333 of NC_056733.1, forward strand.
GTGCTATCCTGACCACCAGTTGGTGTTCCAAAGTAGTTAATTAGATGCACATCAGCTGTGCAGCTACTCCATTAGCCAATACCATGGCAACAGTGGTGTATAATTGAGTACTCCACTTGGGCTTTGTCCCTTTGCCTTACTTTCGAGGAAGATGGCCTGGATGTGTTGTTTGTGATGTATTTCAACAGCTATAATGAGACAGACAGAGATATATTAGCTTCATGACTCCCGTGGGTTGTGTGTAATTGCTAGAAGATGTTGTTCTACATGTGAGTACAGCTGTTATATTTCAGAACATTGCTACTCATGCAGGGTTTGTTTGTACCAGATACTTCTGCAGATGTATCAGTCTGGCAAGGATGTTTGGGCAGCTCAAGGCTGTATGGCTATGCATGAAATGTTAGGTGGTTTACAGTGTGCTCACCAGACATCCTTGGTTTGGTGTACATGTGCATCATACTGTGCTGTTAATCAGTAATTGGTAACACTTCCCAGTGTACACACAACCCTCTGAAATGGGATTAGTGCAAACAAATCCTGTAACATCAGTAGCTGTTCCATTGTATAACAGCAACTATTTCACATAGGGCCATGTTAGTGTGTTTCTGACAAGGTATGTTAAGGCTTCTGCAGATGTTGTACAGTGAGTGAATGATTTGTGATGTTATTACAGTTTGTATTGTAATTTTTGTGGGTGTGGGGGTGATGTTGGTGGGTGTACATAGCAGATGTAGGTTTGTAGGAACTGCTTTTATACATAATCGATTTGTGCGTGAGAGTTCCTTCTCTATTTGAACACCAGTGGACTAATACTATGGTAATTGCAGGCTGATTCATTAAGGCACTGTTAATTGGTTCCTGTAGGTGATGTTAGTCCTTGAATCCTTTCGGCAATACATCAGAATGTAATAAAGTGTTGCTACATGAAAGCTATGTATTTCTGTCATATGTATTTGCAGTCATTGGAGTTGTGTTGGTTACTGACCCTCTTTGGCTAGGGTTGCCTCCTTTTCAAATGGCCATAGTGGGACATTCTCAGGACACACATCAGATTTTACAGGCCGACACAAACCCACGGTCAGTACAAGGGATAGAACCTTCCATTTTTGCCTAAATATAAGCTTATTTTTGTGTCAGTTTAGTTGCTTATCCTATTTCTTGTAACATGTAGGTATTTTAGATACAGAAAGAACTATTGTATGCAACTATTACATTACATACGGGACATAATTATGTCCTACAATCTCAGGATATTTGCCACGTTTAATATTTTTGGTCAGGACACAACCGCCCAAAGAGGGACTGTCCCTCGCAAAGTGGGACAGGTGGTAACCCTATCATTGGCTCATGTCCATAGCACATATTTGTAATAGTGTATAGGCATATACTCTCCATATCCTTTGTTCATAAAGTTTGGTTGTGGCGGAATGTGTGATTGCTATGGTCCATGTTATACTCATATATGAACACTTCAACCACTGTATACGGGATACCTACGGAATCCCGAACGCACAAAATTCTGACGCCCACAGTACCGGGCCCAGACTCCATTACCCCACATTACTGACAGTGACAGTTTAACTCTCAAAACTAACACAAACATGGAACACACACACTCACACACAGACACACTGCTACCCACCACATCCAAACAAACCATCCTACACTACGTATGAGCAGGTGGGCAAGCCCCCGTACACCCCTCATGTGGGTGGCTGCTCCCCCCATACCCACCCTACTTTAATATTCTACCTCCTAGATCACACAAACAGACACACAAAGCAAACCCACACCCACACATTACAGTCCCCCAGGAACACACACCACACTCAGAACACACACTTACACACACTACAGCCCTCAGAAACACACTTACACACAGTAACCTACCTGAACCGCAACAACAGAAGCACTGACTAAATGTCCCTTAACATCGGGATTTTAAACCTCGCGCTTCTGGTGATTTGGTACTGTGGTCTTTCGGACTTTAAGCCTCGTGATTACGCGAGTCGGTATGTCAAGCAGTCGGTATTTGGTAGGTGTCCCATTTATATGTACCTCCATGGTTATGTAGATGTTGTTAACCTATCTATATATCTACATATATATGTATATCCCCATATTTCGACATATGTCTCTCTCTCTCTCTCCCTCCCTCTCTCTCTCTCTCTATATATATATATATATATATATATATATATATGTTGATTTATATATATATATATATATATATATATATATATATATTATATATTATATATATATATATATATATATATATATATATAATATATATATATATATATATATATATATATATAGCATACACCTTTCATTGGGTGCATGCCGATTTGTCCTATTTCCACACATTCCTACCTTTTGTGTTTTAACCTGTCAGTATTCACAACTGCCGTTGGTACATCTCAGGTAGCTTAGTGAAGATTGTGTACATGGTTGCGTGTTCTAATCTTGGCAGTGGTAATTTTACCTCTCAGAGCAGGTACTGGTAGTGCAAGGGTGATTAATGCACATTTCAGTGGTTGTGTGTTCCAAATGTTTATTATTGTGTGGAATACTACCTATATATGCAAGCTGTGGTTAGGGTATATTATGTAACATGTAAAGCATCTCTGACTTTATTGGGATTTGAACCAGGACTGCACAGATATTATGCAAATGCTGTAGCCATTACACTATTGACATTGACGTTCCTTCTGCCTATTTCCTATGTCCATGAATCCTATGTGTAAGCTTGGCTACACAACAGGCGGAGCCACCCACACCCAATGAGCTTCTCGAAATAATGACATGACACATGAATTGGGAGACTATACATTAACATCCTAACTACATTTGGCATAGCCACTCACTGACACACTTTAGGGGAAACCTTGATGTGTGACTGGCCAACAGTATATACACCCCTGGGATCATGTGTCCCAGACACATACAGCCAGGGTGTGGGGGAGCCACTCCAGTTCTACAGCTGCAAGACCTGTTGGGGAAATTGAATGCTGTTGGTTTGTCATGTTAACATGCCCTTTTGAGATCACTATGTGCCCCTATCACCCTACAGCACACTAGTCTTCAACAGCTTCCAGCAACTCTGCCTGGAATCACTTCATTGGCTATGCTTGACAGAGGCTCAGTTACTTCATCAATGGTGCAGGTAAAGCCACCACACTGTAGCTATGCTTCTAAATGCCCTTGGGCAGATAGCCTACTACCTATCTGTGAACCTCTACAGTGCAGGCCATCTCCAACATCATATGTGATTATACAGAGTTTTCTGATCACAATATACAGTGTAGATTCACCATGTAGTCAGGCAACAGTTAAGTACAGCAATAGCATACAGACTACTGATACATGAGCACACCAAAAGCCTATCTTGGAAGCTAGTGGACATGTATAGGTTTTAGGCTTTGTATTGGTTACCAGTAGATTACCTACAGGAAAGATGGGACACAAGCACAGATGGGATACATGCCTGCAACAATTCCATACCAACTTGCATGTGTCAGCCTAAGGCTTTGGAATGCTGGCCAAGGCTATTGGCGCACCCATGGTGCCATTTTTAGGCAGGTCTCAGAGGTGGATCTCACCTTCATGAACTGCACAATAGCGGAACCAATGAGGGTTAGGCTACTCAACACCAGGGGTAGTACTCACAACATGCACGCACTCACAGCACCCCTCAGTATGGACATCTACATCTGTTCTGTGACTGGGACCTGTATAAGGCTCCTGTGAGCACACCGGCACTACTAGACTACAACACATAACACACATTTCAGCCACTGTACATGGACTGGCACAGACATGGAGGGGGTGTATCCATATTCATCAGGGATACCTACACCTCCAAGTTAGTGGGGCAGCATGATACCTCTGTGATCATCCATTTGCAGCTAACATCAGCCACGACTGCAATGCAAACTGTGAGCTGCTACAGATAACCCTCCATGACCCAGGAGCACCACTACAACTATCTGGAGACAGTGGTAAACATTACAGTCCTACCAGATGCCTTGTTATTGATCAATGTTGGCTACCCTACACTTAACTGGATAATCTACTTGAGTATGCACTTCAAGGCCCAGCACTTCCTGGGATTTATCACCTCATATGGCCTGTATCAGTTGGTAGATGGACTAACGAGAGGTGAAAACATACTAGAAGTGGTAATCACTGACATGTGCAACAGGTGCACTACAGCAGAGGCAAACCGGTCACTGTTTAGATCTGACCATGAACTATTCACTGATGATTTCTACTCCCAACCATCCCCCCCACACAAGGAACACACAGGAATACCTTTCCTACAGCTAAATCCACAGTACTAATGACAGAGGTGGGAGGGTTCACAACCCCCACGCTCAGAGATGACACTGCTCAAGATACAGACAGAATTACGAATGCACTCTATAAGCACCTACAAAGATGTATGGGTTGTGCCATCAATGGTAAACCAGGACTAGCTACTCCTACACAAGGACACCAGTCTGCTGAACCCCTGCATTATACAGGCTATACAACAGAAGTAGTACAGTAGTCCAGAACAACAGCAATTCCCAAGACATGCAGACGTCCGTGACCAGTATTAGCAAGATACTTTTGTTACTCATGTAATCATCCAAGGCTGACATCCACAGGAAAATAAGCATGGATTTGGAATATGACCATAAAGGCTTCTTTGGCTATGTCAAGGATGTAAGCAGTAACACACAGATTTGCACTGTGCTGGTGCAATATTGCACTGAATATACTGACCCTACTAATATCACCAACACACTTAATGATACATTCGGAGCAAGTTTCACCCCCTACTGGGCCCACAACAGTACCCAAAATGTACAGTATCCCAGACATCTGTGACATACAGTTGGCAGTGGCCTGTTCAAACGGCATGACAGAGTATCAATGGAGGCAGATGGTGTCCCAGACTTCATCCTGCAGACACTACAAGACAAAGTGGCCCCCCACCTAATTTAGCAATTCACCATCAGCCTCTACATAGGCTACATGGCCATTCGCTGGTGCATGGCAACAGCTATTACATTCCATCAAGGTGGTGACACAATTGACCATGTTAACTACCACCCCATAGGCCTGAGTAGCCTGATCTGCACAGCTATGGAGCGCATCCTCATGGCACTCATGAACATAGACAATGGTAACCTCCAGACACTTGACCCAACCCAGGTCACCTTGATTGAGTGCAGATCATGCCTACTGAACCAGTTTGACATCTTACAGCCACCTGGAATTTAGGTGTGGGGTGGTGGTAGTTCACACATACTACCTGGACCTCGCCAAGGGTTTTGACACCATTTCCCACTCAGGTATTATTTCTACACTCACCACCCAGTACATACACCCATACATCACAGGTTGGTTTGCCAACAGGCTTACACACAGAACCCACATGGTAAGCCTAGCTGCCTCCAGGTCCAACTCTTGACCAGTCACAACTGGTGTCCCACAGGACTCAGTCCTTGGCCCCCTACTGTTTGCCATATACTTCTCAGAGGTACGGGCTAACACAGGTGGACTACAGCAGGCCGTGTTTGGTCATTACTGCAGATTGGGAGCCATAACTGACAGTCCAGCTGTCAGAGACGTCCTTCAAGGGGCCTCACATAGACCAATACAGGGTGTCAGAGTGATGGCCTCCAGCTAAAGGCCACATACTGCATGGTCATTCCATTTTGGGAAACTACACACACACACATATTAACACATGAGTGGCAGACAGTATAATTCAGATGACGTAATGGGTATGTGGGGACTACATTACATAGTGATCTCTCCTCTGACAGTCATATGTGCGAAGTAGTTAGGACATCCATCTATGTAGGCCATCTGATTACTTAAGGGTTCACATCTAAACAAACTTAGGTTATTGTGCCCCTTTACTCATCAGTCATCAATCGCATCAACGAGTATGATAACCCATTTTGGATGTACCTCAGAAGACACAACTGACAGCTGGAAGGGCCACGAACGTACCTCGCATAGAGGGATAATTCCCTCAGACATGTGTCCTATGCTGCTAGACTGCACAAACCATTGCATTTCTCAGTGGCATCTTGTTTAGTCAGGGATGATATTTGCTGGCCAACAAAGCCGTGTCCAAATCAGGCTTAATGGATATGCTCCACCTATGGGCATCCATGTCACAGTGAACCACACCCTGTAATGAGTAGCACCTTGCCACAACCATAACTGGAAGATGCTGGAGTGACAGATTCCTGTCACAGGTACTCCCCATTATTTGGAACTACATCCCTGATTACATTATATGAAACCCCTCACTAACACTCCAGGGAATCCTTGCAGAGTGGGTGGGAACAGTGGATACACCCCAGGGATCCCACAATTGGCTCTGCTCCACAGAGGGACAGTTAGTTAATCAATGGGATGGCGACAGCAGACACTTTTTGGCTATGCTTATAACTGGCCTCGGGCAGTTAGGCATGTACCTACCTATGTATCTATGAACCTATACATACAGTATGGAGACATGCTGATTGCTTAATTTACTGTTCAGGTATTGACTTACCTTGTGCCAATGGCAGTTGTGTGTGTACAATAGTTGAGGGCTGCCTATGTAGGATGCACACAGTAGACCACCTATACATGACAATTTACAGGTGGTCTTGTGTGTGTGCCATCCATGTTTGCTTTGTGTGCAGGTGGAGAAGGGTGTCAGTCCATAAGTGCCTACACTGTCAGTTTGTGTGCTATACTTTCCCTCTTTGCCAAAGCATGGGCATACTGGGCACGCCTCCATCTGCCTACTGGGGCTGGCACAGGGTGTTCATGGTCTGAGTCCCTCTGTGCCTGTGGGGGCCTTGGCAATGGTGGTGGGCTGTAAGGGCCTTCACCATTCTGACCCTGCTGCAGCTGTTTCTTCAGGATCATATTGTGTAGAATGGCACATACTATGAAGACGTGGGCACACGTGCCTGGAGAGTACTGCAAGGCTCCACCAGATATGTCCAAGCAATGGAACCATGATTTCAGCCTCCCAAACATGCGCTCTATGATGATTCTGGTTTCTGCGTGTGCCTTATTATGGCATTCTTGTGTGGCTGTGTGTGCATTTCTGATGGGAATCATAATCCATGGTTCCAGTGCATAGCCAGCATCCCCTACCAGGTGGCCATATGGGATGTCCCCCCTGGCAAATACCTTATACAGCTGTGAGGCATGCCAGATGCGGGAGTCGTGATAGCTTCCAGGGCTGCCAGCACACACATCCATGATAATGCCCTGGGCATTGCACACGACCTGGCAGTTGATAGAGGGGTATCCCTTGCAGTTTATGTAGCACCTACCCTGCTCACCGGGTGGTGTCTTGGTGTATATGTGCGTGCAGTCTATTGCACCCAGTACTTCCAGGTAGTCTGCCACATGGTGGAAGAGATGCATATTGCTGGCCAACTCCTCCTGCGTTCGGGGGAAGTATATGTGCTCATTGGCATGTGGTAACATGGCATCCAGGAAATGGTGGAGTACCCAGGATGCTGATGCCTGTGAGATCCCCATGATATCCCCAGTTGGCCTTTGAAAGGTACCTGTGGCTAGTATTCTCAAGCTTACACATACCTTCGTGTCCACTGGGATGGGTTCCCCGCTGTTATTTCTGGCTCTGAGGTGTGGCTGGCACAGCTCAACAAGTTGCTGTATGGTGTCCCTGTCCACCCTGTAATGCTCTACTGTCTCCAGATCATGTAGCCCCTGGTAGGTTACCCTGGGTCTGAACACTCTTCTCCTCCTCCGGTGCCTGAGATGGTTGTCAGCATCATCCTCTACACCACCGTCAGTCTCCAACACATGCTGGTGAATCAAAGCTATGGCAGCTCCTAACATGTACATATTAAAAGTTCCCCGTCTGTATACACCAATGGTGCAGAGTGTCTGGGAATACACAAGTGTGTGTGTGTGTGTGGGGCTTTCACACCTTATACTATTGTGCAATGGATGATGCTAGTGTAATTGGGTGTGTATGTGCAATTCCAGCTGCAGGGTATCTTAATTATGGGTTTTACAGCAGGTACTGCTATTGTGGGGCCTTTGGTGTTGACTTACGCTTGGCTGCCATGATTTATCTATTGCCCTTTACTTCACTTTTCAACCCGATTCCCCTACCATTGTCAGGCATGCATCCAGCTGCCTGCTTTCTTGTTTTGTACTTTCCCAACCCAGGATCGTATTGCAAAATGTGTTATGTAGCTGATCTACTGCAAGTTTGCTTTGTTTTGCTGTGACAGTTCTCTTTTCTTTGCAGTACGGCATCTCCCCTTCCCTGTTCTGCAGGTAGCTGCTAGCAGCCTTGTTAGCTGTTGTCAATGACCCACTGTGAGTTCCTAGGTGTTAATTACTCATTTATACTCCAATTATCATGCTGCAGCATTTCCTTATTGTCTTCCCGTATCCTTCCTGTTTCAGCTATGGTGTGCACCGCGCACAGCCGTTTACCGGGTTTTGGGCACGTTTTCATCCATGTTCACATGCACTTTTGGTTACCTTGTGTGCTCTCAGCTAAGCAAAGCTATGGCTACTTCCACACCCCTATCCTGCGGCTTTGCTTAGCAACAGGCAACCCAGATTAGCAATGCTCCAATGTGCTTACAGCTACGGTGGCGCACCCCTCTCTTGATGTCATGTTTACCTCCAGGCCACACCTCGGTGTTGTACTGCTATGCTGTGTGGTACATCCTTATGCCAGCGGGGATTTTGTGATTCAGTATTACTTGACTCATTTGCATGGCGTTTACTACTAATTCCTAGTTATCGCGCAGAACACTGTCACAGACCCTTAGCAACCCTTGCGCCATGGTTGTGGTGTAGCATGCGTGCCATTGACTATTATGGGGAATTCATGAATTGTGTTACATTGCAGTTTTATGACATCTAAATATATTTTCATTGTGATCTCGTTTGCGCACCGATGCACTGTGATTTTACTTTGCGTTAGTGTGGCCATCACATTAAATGTTATTTTTTTATGTGTTGTGCATGTTTTTTATGCCATTGGCTTTACATTTAGCTATTGGCATATATTAACATTATAATATGTAAGTTTAGTCCGCTTTCATGGCTCCGATTTTATATTTGAAAAAAATGTAAACCGTTTTTTTTTGGTTTACATTTCTGCATGTTTACGCTACGCCTGCATCACTTCATGAATCGCTATATACCTTCATTTGCATGCTACACTGCTGCACATGTGGTAATTAGCATACATGCGCCGGGAGCTGTGCAGCTCTGGCGTACGCTGGTAGTGCACGTGGAAACAACTCATACCAGAATCGCTCGGTGGCCATATTTGGTGTTAGATCGCCGACACTACTCCTGCACCTGGCGCAAGCTTCATGAATCCCGGGGTGTGTTCCATATAGTCAAATATCTACAAGAATGGTTTATAAGTAAATGCAGATATCTCTGGTAAAAGCAATGACCATGACTTCCCAGCCAGTGCAAAGACTGTGCAACTGATTCTAAACAGCAGTACTTTTGGTATTCAAGGAAAATATTTATGCACGATCATCAGTGGTGTGGAGTTAGGCTCTACTGGACTCAGGCATCTTGGAGATTGACTGGAAGTGATCTCATATGAGGTCTCAAGGCCAGTTCCTAACAATGTAAAATTGTGACTTCCCTAAAGTGGTACTCTCTAGTTTTGGGAAGTGAGAATGTATGACTACTGATTTTGCATAGGAAATCGAATAGTCGGTTTGTTGAATGGAGTGACTGAACATGGAGATGCCTAATTACCCTCAAGATGTAGTAATAGTAACCCCCATATTAATTATATTAGTAGTAAAGCAGGGGTGTAGTTATAGCATGGTGATGTGGAGGCCATTAAACAGAATGTTAGAAGTTTATTCAGTTCTGGACATTTCAACAAAGTGGCACAGATCCATTCTGGAAAACCATACCTGTTTTGCTTAAAGATCATTTCCAAAGGCTTTTATTTAAATTTTGGTTTTCCACAGAAGAGTGTTCATGTGCATCTTCTTTTGTTGACAACCTACATTTTAACAGGTATTACTTTAAAAATACCTTTTCAAATTCCCACTGACTGCAGAGGTATTTTAAACCCCCCTTCCCCAATGTACTACATTAATTACCACATGGAAGAAGGATATATTAATTATCACATGGAAGCAGGATGTAATTATTTCATTAAATGAAAAAGTGCTAATTGGGATAATTGGTAATGTAGTATCAAATGTAAATCAATTAGGTAAATGGCAACTTGTCAAATTAACAGTATGGCAAACATAATTAATTAATTAAGTGGTACTTCTTTTTTCCTGCCAAAAAGCATTTAATTGTCCATTACCTAACTGATTTTTGTCTGCATATTACCAATTAACCCAATTCGTGCTTTTCTATTCAGTGAGGTAAATACATCATGCTTCTATATGATAATATAGGATGTTGATGGGAATTCTTATAACACTTGTCTGTTCATGGGAGTTTTAAAACGCAATTATATTTAAATTATTACTTCTCAGAAAACTTTGGTTTTATCGTTGCTTCTTTAACAAAAAAGAAAAACTTTTCTTTTCCATAAAGGAGTGTCCACATGCATGAAAATACTCTTGTACTGGAAAACTGAAGCTTCATAAAAAGGCCTTATTCTTTATGTTTTAAATTTAAGAGTTTCTGAACCAGTCTTCCAAACTAAATGCAGCAGCAGCAGGACATTCAACGTCCTGTAGGATGGTGTCTCCTTTTAACAACAGCTCGCTGCTTCATTAAATTATTTATTTATTTATTTATTTATTTGACATTTGTTAACCGAGATAGTCCGACTTGAGCAAAAGCTAGGGGAGAAAAGCTCTACAGCATAACAAGTTGTTTCATTACAGTAACTAATAGGATTAAAAGTAGCACACATAAATATTCTAAGCAGAGAACAACACACACAGTTTTTTATCAAAGCTCAGGATGGCAAGAGAGGTACAAAAAATATAGCTAGTAGAAAAAAAATAGTAGGAGTGCATAAGTACACTAAGTAGAAATAATCACGCTTTTATCCAAGAACAGAATGGCTAAGGAGAAACAAATGCTGAAGACATTAATAATAAATGGAGGTTATACTGCTGTAGCAAGAATTACGCACATCAATTTACTGTGATTTTGGAAATTAACCAGAGGTTGAAGAAAAGCTTTAAGTAGTAAATATTTATTAGGGTGCACGTAGGAAATCTAGTTTGTAGAGAGTTAATTAGGAGACAGAGGAGATTATAGAATAGTGGATTAAACAAGAATCACAAGTTTTGATAGGAGGTATGCTAGATGACGTTGGAAAATAGGAAGGGTAGGTAAGTAGGGAAGGGAAAAAAAGGGAGGTTCATGAGGGGGTAATTAGGAAGTGAGTGAGAAGAGAATACTGAGAGTGTTGTGATAAGGAGAACCAGACATGATAACAAGTTATAGAGTAAAAAGTATAGTAGGAAGAGAGTAAGAGCGAGAGATATGGAAAGATGGTAGAGAGTTCATGTGGGATATTTGCACTGGCAGGTCCAGGTAGAATTAAGGTAGTCTTTTAGAGCTTTCTTAAAGTCAAGTGCCTGGTTTAATCTTCATAAAGACAAGGAAAGTTTGTTCCATGAAAGGGCTGGTAAATAACTATAAAGTTTTTGTCCAAAAGAGCTCAAGTTTAGAAATATCAGGTGCAATTGATCTGAGCTTCTTAGAGTTCTGGGGGGGGGGGGTTGTAGAGGGAGACCAGGGTGAAGATAGAAGGGCAGGAGAGGAGTTTGTGTACAATGGAGTGAATGAGGGTAAGTTGAGAAAGTTGAAGGTGGTGAGGGAATTCTGGCCAGTTTAGAAAAGTAAGGGTAAGAGAGTCATGTGACCTAGATGGGTTATTATATGCAAACTAGCTACTTTATTATAGGTGGTTTGTAATTTTATGAGGAGATTCAATTGAAGATTAGTTAGGATCTGAGAACAATATACTAGGTTACGGAGGAGGTAAGCCTGGGCAAGTGTCTGTCACGAGTCAACAGTTAGGGACCTTTTATTTCTATACAACAGACCTAGTTTTGATGAGTTTTCTTAATACTATGGAATATGGAATACATATAGGTCAAATTTTAGTTGGTCATCTATAATGGCACCGAGAAGCTTAGTATGGGTTTCAGCTTTAATGGTAGTGTTGTTAAGGTGAAAGTGGATTTATGCCAAGACAGTGATTTGTAAAGGAAAACTAGCAGTTTATTCTTTTTGGGACTGAGTAAAAGTTGATTGTTTAAAAGCCAAGTTTCGATAAGGTTGAAGGACTTTTGTGTAAGGGTTTATAGGTCAGGGAGAGTATCAGAGGAGGTGATGACTGTGGAGTCATCTGAGTACTGTTTTAGGGATGATTGTGGGCAGAAAGTGTATAGGTGATTTATGAGAATATTGAAAAGTAAGGGACCAAGTATTGCTCCTTGAGGGACTCCCATCTTAATGGGGAGGAAGGGGGATAGGGAGGAGAGCTATTTAACAGCATATTGTCTGTTGGAAAGGTAGCTTTGAAATGAGGAGATAGTTGGAGAAGAGAGATTGAGTTAAGAGAGTTTATAAAGAAGGATAGGGTGAGAGACAGTATTGAAAGCAGTGGAGAAATCAATAAAGAGACAGGAGACCAGCTTGTTGTTGCCTCTGGCATGGGAGATAATGTTTGTAAAGTAGATGAGGGCTGTTACGGTACTATAGTGTGGTCGAAAGCCATGTTGTGTGGGTGAGAGTAGGTTTTGATAGATGAGGTAGTCAAGGATTTGTTTATGTACACTTTTCTTAAGGATTTTGGATAGAGGAAGCAGTCTAACTATAGGCTGGTAATCGGAAAGGTCAGCAGAGGTACCACCTTTGTGAAGGCGTATAGTATAGATCTTTTTCCATAATGAGGGAACAGTGGATTCCCTTATTGAAAGGTTTATGAGAATGGAATGGGATAGGCAGTAGTGTGGTCTGTAGCCTTAAGGTACCCTGGAGGTAGGTTGTCTGCTGCTGCAGAGCAAGGTTTTAGTCTGAGGAGGAGATTTTTAATATAGTTTGTAGGGACTGGCTTCAGTAAGAAGGAGTCTTTTACTGGTGAAGGAGTGATACTATTGTAGGGACCAGTAGCATTAGAGGTTTGGATAAGTTTACTAATAGAGTCTATGAAGTAAGAGTTAAAGGTAGATGCAGTCTCTTCTGGGGAATTATTAGGGCAGAGGTTGGGAGTCGAGGGATTTCCAGGGTGCAGGATTTGGTTGACAGAATTTCTTGGAATTCTTATTTTGTGTGGTTTGGGGTTTCAGATAAAAGTTTTCTTATCTATATTAAGTTGTTTTTTAGTTAACTTACATGGTTCTTTATAAGTTTGGCGGTGAGTATATAATTTAGTTTTTGTCCAGAGCTTCCAGGCATTGTCTCTTTGCTTAATTAGGGAGAGAGTAGTTTGGGTGAGCCAAGGGGAGCATCTAGATTTGGCCCTTTTAGTCTGAAGGGAAGCAAGGGATTTTAGTGTTAAATTGTTGGACTGATTCATCTAGAGGTAGATGAAATAGGAAGTGTATAAAGTGTTGTTTAAGTTTAGTTTTAGGATGTAATGAGTTGAGAGGAAGGAGTTTGATCGTAGGAATGGTAAGGTTAGTTGTAATAAAGAGTGTTGGGGATATATGTGAATAGTAATGTGTAACTGCTTGTAGGGTGGAGTGAGGAGATGTTGGAGAGGGAAGCAGAGAGCTGTGAAGAAAAACAATCTGGAAACCTAGGAATCTGGCTACAGAATTTGAACAGTGGGTAGAAAGGGTGTAAGAAAGGTAAGTACCAAGTGGAGAGTCTAAGTGTAGGAATAAATTAAAGTATGAAGCACTTGAAGAGGGGCAGTATAGCCTTACTATGCCTAGTAATATCCTAAGTGGCAAGTTGCAAAAAAAAGGTTAATAGCAAAGGGAATAAAATGGAGATAGCACAGTGGGCTGGGAGTGGAGTACAGAACCTGAAGGGGGGGTAGAGAGTGGGCATGAGAAAATAGTGTACATGCCACAGCCCCTACAACTAGGTGTAAGTTAAAACAATACTTGCAACAGAGCAGTTAAAATTTTTTTTTCAAAGTGACATACAATATACTTTATTAGAAAAAGGGCACACTGCTCAGATCACACTAGGTCTGGTAGGTGAGTATTCCGACTGAGTCTGGTCTGTGAGGGTGGGAGCGGAATAACTTTTGTAAGTGTAGAATTTACTTTATTAGAAAAAGGGCACACCACTCAGATCACACTAGGTCTGGTAGGTGGGTATTCTGACTGAGTCTGGTCTGTGGGGGTGGGAGCGGAATAACTTTTGTATGGGTAGAATATACTTTAGTCGAAAAAGGGCACGCCACTCAGATCACACTAGATCTGGTGAGTGAGTATTCCAGCTGAGTCTAGTCAGTGAGGGTGGGAGTTGAATAACTTCTGCATGGGTAGTTGGCAGGCAAACTAGCTCTCAGGAGAGCAGGGCTAGGAACAACTACAGGGTCAGGAGGCAGTGACTAAAATATAGTTCCCTATTAGCTGCCATTGGCCAGATCAAATATGAAGAGTTCTTTCTAATAGCTCTCATCTTCGAAAAGGCATTGGTAATTATCAACAAGTGTCCCACAAATTCCTCAGTAAGGCACAGGAACACCTTGTGTCATTAAAGGTGAATATTTCAGAGGACTGGAACTCCCACATTAATATGCCTTGAAGTTAGCTTATCCATCTACTTCATATTACTCATACTTCTGCCAGCGCTTAACCTTCGGTACTATGGTCCAGCCTTGGAATGTGGTAGTGTAGCCCAGTTAGTAAATGTAGCTTTTAAGAGGTGTTAGAAAATTACTTCATCATCTTATCCGTATCTCTTCATTTTCTTCTGATTTCCCAAAAGAATAGTCTGTAATCAGATTCAAGACTGTGTTAACCATTATATCCTTTTGGAACCCTTTCATCGTGGGTATAGCAAGACCCTGATCATGGTGACTGCTTTAGTCATGGTCACCATTAATGCTTTTGAGGGGATACATGACACTGTTCAGACAGCCAGTGATTTTATGACCCTTGAAAGCAGTTGATTTGAACATCATGCCTTCATATTGTTGATTAACCTTTTGTGTTTAACCTTATTAACCTCATCTACTTTTATAAATGTCTCTCAGAACACTCATAGGTCTCATATGTGATTACCTTGACTAATCAGCTTTTTCAGCCTAGGGTTATTCTGGTGAAAACACCAAAGAGTTTACATGAGACCCACAACCATCACTGGGCCAGCACAGGACTAGGTTCAAGAAACTGCTGGCAAACATCTTAAAGATAAAGTGCAATCTTTTTTACCATTTCTTTTTATTATAATTATGCCTCCATCTTGTGAAGTGGGCTTTCTTATTCTAAAATGTGTAGTTTTTACTTTAGTTACTTCAGTGGACCTATATTTATGTAGGTTATAAACTAGTGTTTCTATTTACTATATACTGAGCAGCTGTCCAATAACTTCCTGATTCCGTGTCATCCAGCTCTGCCTTCTCCTGATGTATTAGAAGGAAGAAACAGTTATGTACTGGTTTAATATGTTTTCTGCAGTCTGCAGCAGATTTTATTACAAAGTAACCAGAATCTAACACAATCAGTTACTCAGTCAGACAGCAAATAAAAAATAATAAATAAATTAAAAAATATATAAATAAATAAATTAAATAAATAAATGCGGCTATATTCAAGTAAAAGTTATAAAAGTAAGACCGAACAGGATAAGATTCTTAATAAGATGTATAGTACTTAGCATACAGTGTAATAAAAACAGATGCAAAACTAATAAATAGTGGTCAACCAATGGATTTTAGGAAAAAAATTATTGCTGTGTGAATCACTCCAAAGACAGACCTACTGTACAGTGCTTTTGTATGCTATACCACAAGGAATTAATGCTGAAGAGAAAACATTTGGAATAGTTTGCGCATCTGTGAAGATGAAGATGCATTAATTATTCCACAGTAGACAACGGTTTACTACAATGTGATTGTGTGTTATACTGAAATGTCTAACAGCTTTTGTATTTGTTAATTCTGCAAATGAGTACTTCATTTTGCCTTCTGTCCAAACCTCTCAGCTCTCCCTGATTTTGCTTCATAGACTTCTGTCCAAACCTCTCAGCTGTCCCTGATTTTGCCTTATAGGGTTGTTCTGGATGTCATAACGGTTTTGAATTTATGGTAAATCACTGAGAATAACAGTCTGTCAATAATGCCAGATAGAGTCTCATAATTCATATTGTTCAGAAAATGCATGGGGATCCAAAAACTGTTGTTCTATTAACTTTTCAAGTGAAATAGAGATGCATTTAAAACTGTCCCCAATTTGCTCCTTTGCCCTCCCATTATTTTTGATTTTATCTAGAATTCTTAATCAAAGATGTTGATAGGTATGCCGTTGTCTGTTCAAGTGCTCGGTGTTGGTAAAAAACATCTCTCATACAGGTTCTCTTTCTTTTCTTTCGAACTGGTATTCAGCACAAATTCAAATTGTATGTGATTCAAACATCTGTAGTTTTCTCCTAAAAATGATAAATCATCCCAGGCTGCATCCCACATGAATTCAGGCAGGAACTTGCAGCACCATTAGGCACCCTATTCAACCAAAGCCTGAGTACCGGCTTTGTCCCAGCTGAGTGAGGGCTGCCACTGTCGTCACTCGGCTGGGGCAAAGCCGGTACTCAGGCTTTGTCCCAGCCGAGTGAGAACAGCCACTGTCATACCTTTGCACAAAGGTGGAGCACTCACCGATCCAGAAAATTATAGACCCATCAGCCTAACTAGCCTGATCTGCTAGATAATGGAACAGATTATCATGGACCTCATTAACAAGGACATTGGCAACCTCCAAACACTTGGTCCCACACAGTTTGGTTTCATCAAGAAGAGGTCATGCCTGTTAAATTTAGTTGACTTCTTTGAGACAGACACCAAAGCCATGGACAAGGGGAAGATGGTTCACTCCGCCTACCTTGACTGGGCTAATGCCTTTGATACTATTCCCCACCTGGGTATAATAGATAAACTCTCTCAACTAGGCATCAATCCATATGTTACCAGATGGGTAGCAAACTAGCTCACTGATAGAACCCACCTAATCAAAATAGGGGAAGCCACCTCAAGCAGTAGATGAGTGGTGCAGAAAACAGGGGTTTCATCTTGGAGCCCTCTGTTGCCACCTCAAGCAGTAGACGAGTGGTGCACCACAGGGGTTTCATCTTGGGGCCCTCTGTTGTTTGGGATATACTTTTCTGAGGTGCAGGCCAAAACCAGTGGGCTATGGCTGACTAAGTTTGCAGATGACTGCAAGCTGGGTGCTGTTATCAATTCCCCTAGTGATTTGGACATCCTCCAAGAGGGTCTCACCCAAACAAATGACTGGTGCCAGAAACATGGCCTCAGACTGAATGCCAAAAAATGCATCATCATCATCATTATCCCCTTTGGGTAGAGTGATGAAATGATCACATTAATAACAAGGTCCTCTTGTTTACTAGACCCCCTACTATCCATTAGTGGGTTATCAATGTCCTTATGAATTTTTGGAATAGCAAATAGGGAGGGAATAAGTGGAAAGAAACATTTAAATATTTAAATTCCTCAATGGAAATGCTCCCCTCAATGAACAAATCATGAATGTTATTTTCAACTCTCCCATATGCTTGATTAACTTCATTTAGAGAAACACATTCGTATACACTGTCCACCAACATAAAATACATCCTTTTATTATAATCTTCCTATATCATAATGACCAAACCCCCTCCCTTGTTTGGATTCATAAATCTCAAACCAGACTTTTTTATATTCTCAAGCATAGAACATTCAGTCATAATCAGGTTACCTTTCTTGCCAATAAATCTCCTACTGGTCATTTTTCTAATGTCCAGTTCACACATACGATGAAACAGTTGTAAAGTGAAATTTAAAGGAGGGTTATACGTGCTTGAAATTTGCAAAGCATCAGACACTGTTGTTAAGTCCTTAAACAAAAATTAAAGTTAACCTTCCTTATAAAACATTCAGATCAATCAACAACTGGGCAGTGTTCGCATACCATGTTGGAATAAATGTCATCCCCTTTGCTAACAATTGAATAAAAGTTGCATCAAAACTTTTACTAAAATTAAAAAACATGAAAGTCTCCATCAATATTGCTAATAATTTCACAGTGAGTAAGGTTTGTACCTGAATTCTTAACGCTGTTGTTAGTGGTGTTTAAAACATGTTCTGAAATGGAAGGAGCTTTATCCGGCGGAGGTGTGTATGATTCATGTTCCACCATTGGTGTTGCAAGTGGGGTGGATACCCTATTTCATTCTGTGTCTGGGTATGATGGAATGATGGCCCCACTGTGTTCTTCTGCACTTGATTGTATTGCTGCTTTTGTTTCAGTCTTTCCAACCACTGAAAGGAGAAAAAATTTTAACTATAATGATGTTGGTCAACAGTAACAGACTCCTCATTATGTGGGTCATCATTAAGTGCTTGACTTTCTGAAACATTAATATTATTATTCTGTGCCGAGAATCAGGATGATTTATTCCCCCACACTTAGCAGAGTGAAAGATCTGGGTAGGTTGAACCTCGCTGAGAAGCAGATCGGTCCCTTTCAAGTTTCTTAACTTTTTGATGCTTAAAAATCCAAGGGTGGTCTGTGGCATCTTCTTCTTGAAGTAAGAGAACTCTATTGGCAACTACTGCTGAATGCTGATCATTGGCCGGGACTTAGTGAGGCAACCTCAATTTCCAGTGTTTTAAAACTTAAATCTTTATGCAGGTAGTCTAGGGTTTAGAGATGTTTTATATATATATATATATATATATATATATATATATATAAATACATATATATATATATATATATATATATATATATTTACATGTTATATCTCATAAATGCTTTTTATATATGACTTACTCATTATTTATTCATCATTAAACGTTTTACACAGACTGTGGAAATCATAATTGTTATGATTGTGGGGGTAGTGAAAAAGCAGGTAAACTTTTTAAGTTGTATCACTGTAAATACTTTTAGAAGAGGATATTATTAATTAAATCACATGATTCTTTGCATTAAGTATTTTAATCGTAGTACTAATTGGAAGAGTTTATCTGTTGAAGTCTTGGAATATTGACAGGCCGAAAGTGCTTATCCATTTGGTATTAACTGTTTATTTTTTTTTTGTGGTTTTATTGTATTAAATAGTATTAAAAAGTGGTGCGAGTTGTGTTTTAGGTTGCAGGTTTAGCATCCTCTCACTGATGTGCGGTATTTTTTTAATATGTAAAAGCTGATTGGACACATATGTTTATGGATCGAAGAGATAAGTATGTTTTTTAAGAGGTTATGGTCTGATAATTGTTCTTTGACTAGATCAGTAAAAAATGAATGTTCCACTTCCTGTATCTGTAAAAGCCAAAGAGCAAAGACTCTTTTGGGCTCTCTTGGCAGTTGCCAGAAAAGTTATTCCAAAAAATTGGAAATCAAACTTAGTTCCTATGTTCAAAAACTTTTTAAATTTAACAAATATATTATGTAAAACTGAAAAAAAAGTGATCAGAATTGTTGTTCTTCTTTCGGCTTTTCCCAGTTCGGGGTCACCACAGCAGAACTCTGGTCCGCTAATGATTGGCAGTAGATTTTTAAGGTGCCAGCTTGACGCCCAACCTTCAACAAAGGAATGCCCATTCTACACATGTCTTTCGAATGCCACTCGACCACGGGGAGAACATGCAGACTCTACACAGAAGGCACTCTAGCCGAGAATCAAACGGGAGAACCTCTTGCTGTGAGGGGACAATGCTACCGCTTCACCATAAGATCTATAAATCATAATCAGATCTTTAGTTGCACGTTTAACCTTGAAATGCTGCTATTGAAATACCAAGATTCTTAATGTGTTAATTGTATAAGATTACTTAGATGATTCAATATATTCCTATTATTGTATAACAATATGTACCCGTGGTGGTGGTGCTGCGGTAGCGTTGTCGCCTCACAGTAAGACATTGTCCGGTTCGATTCTCAGCTAGAGCGTCTTCTGCATGGAGACATGCGTGAATGGGCGTACCTTTGTTGAAGGTTGTGCGTCAAGCCTGGCAAGCCGGTATGTAAAAATCAACTGCCAATCATTAGCGGACCGGAGTTCCGCTGTGGCGACCCCTAACCGGAAAAAGCCGAAAGACACAAACAAACATTGTATAACAATGTGTGAAGTGGAATTTCTTCCTTTCTGTGTATATGTTGTAAATATGTTATATTAATAAAAATTTCCATAAGGAAAAAAGAACCCCCCCCATACATCATTAGAAGGTGGGGCTGGAAGACATGGAATCAGGTAGTAATTGAACAGTTGCTCACTCAGCATACAGTAAACAGAAACACCAGTTTATTAAACTTAATAAATTTAGGTTCAATGAGCTCCAATGAGCTAACTAAAAAAAACTGCACATTTTAGACTGAGAAAGCTCACTTTACAAGTTGAGGGCATAATTATAACAAAAAGAAATGGTAAAAAACCTTTACACTTGATCTTTAAAGTCATCGGCTGAATATATGCCTAAGCCACTCCTCTGACTAGTGTAGCCTACATACCTCCACAGCTCCCTAATCTTTAAAGTCTGTATACCACCCCCAGTCTCCCCACTCTATACCCTGCATTCTGTTTTAGGTCTTAATGGTATAACTTTAATCGGAATAATCTACATCTCATTTGATAGGCCTAGTAGCTTATTTGTTACTCTGGTCTATTCCTATTTTTCTCTATTACTGGGCTAATATCTAATTTTCAGTTTTAATGTATCTGGTATTTGATTATTACCGTGAGGGTTTCCAATTTATATCTCCATCCTGTGACCATGATGTAATAACAACCATATCATAGGAGATATCGCTTGCACTTATTGTTCATAACAAAACTCTTGCTCCTTACCTGTATTAGTGTCATATTGAATTTCAATATATACAGCTGTTTCTTTTATAAATTTCCACTTCTTTTCTGTGACTAGTTTTTGTGTTATGTAGCCATGATTTGTGTTTTGTCATTCTATTATAACAAACAAATATAAAAAAACTTGGCAACACAACAGTGGAATAAACTGCCATAAAAAATTGCATTGTGATGCTTCAATATTAAAAATACACACAGCACTAGCCACCCCACTGATGATGAGGCACAATGTCCAATCAGAGCTGCTGGTAGGCCAACCTAGATAATGAGCATGTGGAGCAGAAAAGTCGAACCTAGAGAAGGAGACTGTCACTGATGTCATAGTCTGTGTTAGCAGGGAGAATGTAAGGGTTTTCCAGATGAGCGTATGCCCCTGGTGGATTTAATGGATTACAAAGCACTTACATCTACAAGTGAGCAGATGTGAAGAAAGTGTGGAGGTTTATCCTCAGCACCTGCCTGGGTGGATCTCAGGACACAAACAACCAAGTACACTGCTGAACAGAGACAATGAATGTATTAAGGACAATGTGTATGAGTGTGTGTGCCCCCCATGATATCACTGTATGCCACACTACCAGACGGAAAGCAGCAGAAATGCGCCCACATGAAGGATTCCCTTTATATGCCATGGACTAAAATGACTTAAAGCATGTCTGCTGGGTAATGAAAGGCCCTTTTCATTTCTACTCCATCTGAGGAACTGACACATGTGGAGGGTCTGATAGCTCTGGTAATAACATGGTGGCCGCTTTATTTTGTCAGTTTCCTTAACCGCTGTGGGGAATAGCATAAAACTATAATTTGTATTTAGAAATGGGTCCAAACATCAATAAAAAATTGCCATACAGTCATAGTATTAGCCTTGCAAAAAGTGAATTATCATACACTTAAACTATTCATTATGAATTTGCATGTGATCAGTTTATTATTGTTGACATTTATAGCTACTACAGGTATCTGCTTTTTTAACTCTTTATAACTGCACACACTGTTGTTTTTTTGCTTCTCATAGATGCATAACTTCCTAAATATGCAGTAAATAACATAGAAATAGTATCCATACAGCTCATATCCATTATCTGTTTGTTTATGATACGTAAGTAATCTCACTAATATGAAAGACACATTTTAGATGACTAGAAACACTGCAGGTGACAATGCAGTAACAATCAAACTGGTACCATTGCACCACAGTCAGTATGCAAGTAACAGACCAACGTCAGTTAGCTTCAATAGAGAGAATAATAGCTACAGGAAAATACATGCAGATTTTCCAGGTACTCAGGATCATAGGTTCATAGGAGGTTACTAGGCTAATGGCCCTTGAGACCTTACAAGCCTAGCCATATTTATCCTGAGTTGCCCCAGTTGTCGGTGTTTAGTTGAGTAAAGTTCGCAGAGGTAAGGGTCTATGGTAGTTAATACTGACTTCCTCTGTCCAGGATGGACATGGGCATCACCCCAGGAGTGAATTTGCAGTCACCCATCCGTTGATCTAAGTTGAGTTTGAAGAGAGTCTGGGAGGGGCTCTGTTTCACGTGAACAGGAAGCTTGTTTCAGAGAAGTGGTAGTCTCTGGAAGAGATCTCCAGCATGACCTGTTCATGGCAGAAGCTAAGTTAAGATTCCTGGAGTGGAGTAACCCTCTTGCAATTTGGTTTATGAATGTGTAGCATTTCCATCAGGGCTGGGTCAGAGACTGCCCTGTTAGCCATACACAGGTCCCCCCTACAACCTATAGGAGACAGCATACTTGACAGGGTTTTCAGTCTTTCCATGTAAGACTTGTTTTGTGTACCCTGTAATTTCTTGGTGAGAATCCTCTGTGGCCTCTCCATTTGCTGCAGGTGTCTGGTGAGGTACATGCAGGGAGCATTGTACTCAGTAATTGATGTGATAAGCATCACGATCCTTAGATCTAGATGAAATATCTTTACTTATAAGATGCGCCACATAGAAGGATTTCCTTACTACTCTGGATAGGTGGCGGTCAAAGTTTAGAGTACTATCAACCTGAGTAGCCAGATCACATACCACTGGATCTAAACTTAGTGGGGTGCTGTCTGTAAAGTAATTAGCAGGGATGTCAACTTTCCCAAAGGGAATAATAATGTATTTTTTTGCATTTAACTTTAATCCATGGCTTTGGCACCAGTCATTTGTCTGTGTTAACCCTGTTTACAGTATATTAACATTGTTGGGGAATTCAGTTATTGCTCTCAGTTTGCAATTATCAATGAACTTGGTCAGCCACACGCTGTCCAAGTTTGCCTGGACTTCTGAGAAATAAATTCCAAACAATAAGGGGCCCAGCACAGAATCTATGGCATGCCACTGGTGACTGAGCTTTTGCTAGAAGTGAAGTCACTCACTTTGACAGTATGTGTCCTGTCGGTGAACCAGTTGGCTACCCATCTGGTTATGTACGGGTTAATTTCCAAATGGGAGAGTTTCTCTATAATATCTGAGTGGAGGATTGTGTCAAATACCTTGGGTGCACTGTCTTTTCCTTGTCCAGCTCATTGGTGACTTTATTAAAGAAGTCAACCATGTTTAACAGACATGATCTACCTTTAACGAATCTGAACTGGGCTGGGTCCGGAGTTTTGGAGAATACCTATGTCCTTGTTAATAATGTCCATAATGATTCTTTCCATTGGCTTGCAGATGAGGCTAGTTAAGTTATGGTCCTATAAAATCCGGGGTCATTTGATGGTTCTCCTTTCTTCAGAGGGATTACTGTTGCTGTCCTCTATTCTGCAGGAACATAGCCAGTTCTCAGGCTGTGGTTAGACAGGAATCCAAGTGAGTCTGCTAGATCATGTTTTAAGTTGTTTAAAAGGCAACCTGGGGTGCTTCTGGTCCCATTGATGCTGTGTTTTTGGCCTTAGAAAGCACCAAGATGACCTGCTGTCTTGAGATAATAGGCTAATGAATGGTGGCAGGTATACTTTGGGGGATGACTGGAGGGAATAGGGGGAGTGAAGATTTCTCCAAATCTGTCAGCTAGCAGGTTGGCTACTACCTCCAGCTGAGTATGGGTGGTGCCATCCACAACCAGTTCAGCACATAGCTGGGTATTCCCTTTTAGATTTCGGATGTAGTTAAAGAATGCCTTGTGAGTATCCTTAGTTAGGGAGGCTTTTTTGCTTTGTAATTAGCTTTGGAAGACTTGAAAAGATCTCTGTTTTGTCTGTTTAAGCTAGAGAGGAATTTCTTCCTGTATTGAGCCAGTTCCTTCTTGTTGTTGGACATTAGTTTCTTTCTCTTGTTGTATAGCATGTTTATACTAGGGGTCTACCAGGGTGGCTTATTTTTTTGGCAAGACCTGCTTTTAATCCAGTCAGATACAGCAGATTCTATACAATTGCTTAAGTGGATATACAGGACATTAGTGTACACCTCTGCATAGAGGGCCATATTATCTGCATTTGACGGAGCTATGAAACTTCTTATACCATCACTTAGTAGGAGGTAATTTGTCTTAGAAAAATTCTTAAGCATTTTTGGGTTGATGGGGTATCTAGTCTTATAATTACATCAAACGAGACTGATTTATGATTTGATCTTACCAGGGAGGACATCACACGGGGGGGGGGGGTGCAATGCTCTTCCCATAGTACTGAGTACTATGTTCAGGAAGAACCTCTGAGCCACCATGTTTGCGGTCAAGTATGTTTCCCAGTTAATGGTAGAATAATTAAAATCACCCATGAGCAAGGTGTTGTGTTGTATGGCATTTGACTCTGTAAGTCCAGGTATGCGTTATGCTTTTTCTGTTTTGTGATAGGGGACCTATAGCTAGCTATGATGTGGTAGGGGGCTTTGCCTATAGTTAATTGGACATGGAGTAGCTCAAGAGTGTCATACTGGTTGAACACTCTCAAAGTGTACTTATCCTTAATGGAGATGGATACATCTCCTCTTTTGGTTCTTTCATGCTCAGTTTGTGGTCTGACTGTATGGAAGGCATTGTAGCCTTGCATGACCAGGTTACTTTCCACTCCTTTTGAACCACGTCATTGTGACTGCACAGATGTCAGCATATTCCAAAGTGAGGAGTGCTTCCAGGGAGTGCAGTTTCTTGTTTAGACTCCTAGCATTAAGCAGCAATACCTTGAGTTTATCTACAGAGGATTTTGTTATGTTGGGAGGTTGGTTATTTTGACATTGCCTAAAAAAGGCACAATAGGGATGGCTAATGCCTTTGCCAGTATCTGAAAGCCTAGAGGAGACAGGTGCAGACCACATCTGGCAAAGCAGCATGGCCTGTCGACCATGTCTTCCCAGGCTGACAGATATTGGATCCCCTTGGACTGACACCAGAAGCTAAGCCAATTATTAAAGTCAATCATTGTTTGTTTCCTTTATGGCATCATCCTTGGAGAAGGTAGAATGCTGCTTAAGGCTAGGCTTATACCTGCCTGTGATACATAATCTGAGAGCTCAGTCATGTCTCTCTTCATATAGTCCAGTGAAGTAAGTCTGAAGTCATTCACCCCCACATGTACTATGATGGAGGCATACCGGTACTTGTGATTGAGTGACTTGAGTGCTTGAGTGACTTAATGGATCCTGGCACCTGACAGACAGATAACTGTAACCTGCTCCTTGTCCAGCCTGGTGAGGTGAACATCCGTGTGTGTCACAATTGAGTCATCTATGACCAATACATTAGGTTTTGTGGTGTTACTCCTTATGAGCTTATTTGATAAGACACTGGTGTGCGTGTTATTATGTGCTGTGGTTGTTTTTTGCATTATGTGTGT
This sequence comes from Protopterus annectens, assembly GCF_019279795.1. Classification (NCBI taxonomy): domain Eukaryota; kingdom Metazoa; phylum Chordata; order Ceratodontiformes; family Protopteridae; genus Protopterus; species Protopterus annectens. Next base: position 467,565,113 of record NC_056733.1, read on the forward strand.
AAGTGGTTTCTGTTTTGGGAGGCCTCTGATCCTTTGGTAAGTTACTAGTGAGTACCTTCGCATATGTGGGTTTATATGTTGTGTCCTTATTTAGTATGGGAAGTGTATATGTGCTAACAAACTGGAATTCAATTTATCCTTATGTGAAACTCTTGCCTCCAGTTTCATAGTGTAACTACATCTTTCACATAAAGTATTTGTTTGTTTCAGGAGTAAGTGGTTGTCAGTAAACATGAGACAATTGCTGCATTGCCTCAGGATGCCCGTGTCTGTCAGGCTGGACAGAGAGATGATGGGAAACTGCCCGTCCATGAGAGCAAGCTCTTACTGTATGTTTTACTAAGAAATGGAATGGGTTAATTTGATAGGACTGCGCTGGTAGCGCTGAGATTACAAAAGGGATCTCTACTTTCTGTAGGCTAAGGTTGATCACTAAGGCAACATTGCTCAGTGTGCAACCGAGTTGCTTCTAGAGCAGCAGAAAAGCTTGGAAGGGTTCCACTTACAGCTGTTCAGGGAAAAACTGAGCTTGTAGGCTTCTGCGTCTATGCAAGGGTGTTGATAACCACCACTGTAATAAGAACAGCACCTCGCAAATGTGATGCTTAAATACGAGCAAAGAGAAACAAATTTTAAGATAATCAGTTTAAGCTAACTACCAGTCAGGTAAGACAGGATTCACTCTGTGCTCTCCCTACCTTGACAGACACACACACACACACACACACACACACACACACACACACACACACACACACACACACACACACACACACACACACAAAAACCATATTAGGAAAGCTCTAGTGTGCAAACCTTGCAACACCCTTATTCTCTAAAATATAGCTTGTCTGGTTTCTCATATTGCATTATGTTGTATTTGACTGAACACCTGCAGTATAATTTTCCTATTTTTAGTCATGCAAATCCAGTATCTTACTTAACCTTAGGCACCATGGATGAAAACCTATGTCTGACAGCTCTGCTTAACTTTAAATATATAAATGACTGTCTGTTTTCCTTTCAGATAATACTGCATGCATTTAATATGCAGTTTTATGCATTTTATATTTGTTTTTTACATGCAATGATGCCTACAATTATGCTAGACACATTCAGAAATACTGTCTACAAAATACTCTCAAACTAAAAGAGATTTATTTGATCATCCAGTGCAGATATACTTGTGTAAAATGGTAAGGTTAAATATACTATACATTTTTATTTTGAGTATTTCATGGAGATTCATTCTTCTTCAGGTAAAACACAAATGCACTGTTGATTGCAGGAGGTAATGTATCATACAGGACTAAAGACGATGAAAATGTATTTTTGTTTCACCAGTGAAATTCTGTCAAAGTTCACAAAATCTCACTTTTAAAATATAGATGAAGTCCAATGTGCCCAGTAAAAGTTTTTTCATGGAAGGAAATATAGTGAAATTTTACCACTGAAACAATAAAAATACTACACAGACGGCATTTTCTAATTTCACTGGCAAAATACAGTTTTACATATTTGATTACATTTACAAAAAAATCACAAAATTAAAGGAATATTTTACTCCTAATAATAATATGCATCCAGTGTACAAAAAAATTAAAACTGCTACAATCAGTTATCTTGCCACAAAAATTTTATGTACATACACTGTTGAACTCTACAGTATGTAATGGCAAATTAAATCTCAAGACTCTTTTAAAGGGTACTTTTCACAAAGCACATTTACAGTTTATAGCTTGTTTAGCCAGTTTTACCAGGGAACTGTAATTTAAAGGGTGTGTTTGAATACTTATGACCTTGAGTATAAAGTCTGACAGGTTATACTTATTCATACACACCTTGTGAAAAGTATATTTTCTTAGAAACTATTATATCAACTATTATTCTTTATAAGACTTTTTGTTATTTTATGCATTTTTTGATTTTAGAAAAAAATTGAGAAAAACAGTGTTCTTATTTTACAGCTCAATTTCTTTATTTTTTTATTTTCGAGAATATTATTTATGACATTTTTCATCTCACTCTGTTACTTGCTTTTATAGTTAAAAATGCTGTTGTACTGACTTGCCTAGGTAAGCAATGCAGCATAACAAGCTATGCGATGTACACAGGACAGTACAACAAGGCTGTTAATTTGCTGATTTTTTTCAGATAATAACGTTCCATATATTATATAGATATATATATATATATATATATATATATATATATAGAGGATTATGAACAGGTATACCTCTTGACCTCTTAGTGCAGGAATTCTGGGAGAAAGCCCCCAAAATAAAATAAAAAAAAATAATAAATAAATATTAGGGAGGTGGACAAAGACCCAATATCTGGGACAGACTTTAAATATTCTTCTTCTAAACTTAGAAAGCTGCTACAATAACAGATTTTGCATTAGCAGATATTTTCTAATGTCTTTGAAGTTTGAAATTCAGGTTATCTGTCATTATTTATTGACTTCAGTCCGCAACAGTTTGTCAGAAAACCACAAATTTTATTAGGAAACAGACCAAAAAATAGGAGGCAAAAATCCAGACATACTGTAAAATTCTGGACACTTGAGAGGTGTGTGATCAGGTCTTTGATCGTATGTACATTTTATATCTTTGAAAAATGATTGTCAAGAAATTCATCTAAAGAGCAAAGCTTGAGAGGTAAATGTTGACATCCACTTAAAGAGGCTGACAAGTATTTAACTCATTTGCTCATCTGTGATCTCCTAACACAAGTGTGATCAGAAACAAGTGAAACCTCCTGAATGAGAACAACACTGTGAGGTTAAAATAATCACAACAAAAAAAATTTCTGCAGAGGATCAAGCTCGCTTTGTACCCTCACACCCTTGCTACTTAAATATGCCAAGTCAGAGAATGTACCAACATGGGGAAAGGGAAAATCCCTAACATACTGGTACTTTATCCTTCCAGGGAAACACTGGCCAGTCACACCTTAATAATTGCACAAATGAGTGTCAGTGCCTAGTGTTTTAAAAACAAACCTGACTGCCATTTGAAGATCAGAGACCTGATTATGATCCTTTGTAGTACAAGGGAAGTTTAACTGCTCCTTCATGATAGCTTCAGCTTACAGCAGTAATGCACTTTGCTTCTGACTGCTGCTTGTGTGGCAATACAAGGTATGTTATAGCTTTTAATGCTGTTTGCTGGTTTCTGCTGTCATTCCCATGTGGTTGCCATCTGTGTGGTAACACATGGTGTGTGACAGCTTTTAAAGCTATTTGCTTTCTGATGTCTGCATCTGTGTCCTGTTACTACAGTGATCTTTGGGTGTTCCATTTACATTACTGTCTCATCTTATTACCATGCTTTGGATCCATCCTGTCCTTACTTGCAGTCTCCACTCATATGTTTTCTTCTAATAACTTGTATATGACAATATTCTGTAAGAAGTTAATCCTGAGGTAAGTACACATTACATTCCTCACTGACAGACCATTTTAATTTTACAAAAAAAATTAAGATGGTACATCAAATACTCAGTTAAAGGAACTAAACCTTCATCAGTAGATACATAAGACACATTGGTGTTAGATTCGTATCCCAATGTTTCCCTCAACAATGGAACAAACTTCCAGTATATATCAAGCAGAGTAGAAACCTTGTCACCTTTAAAGTAAACCTAGATAATTGGATGGGCAGCCTCAAATTCTCTCCTGGTCTATCTGGTCTTGCTCTCCTTGAAGCTAGAGGAAATTTTGAATAGGGTTTTCTGACTAGGTTTGAATTGGTCTGCAGACAGATTGCCTAGTACTTACCTATGAACCTAAGAGGGTCTATGGACAATTCTTCCATATCTAAGTGTCTATTGAAACAGGGTATTCAGTAAAAAAATTAACATAGGTATAGCTATTTTAACAAAGTAACTTTAATGGCAGCTATCAGTTTTCTGAGCAGTAGTACTGTCGCAGCTCCACTAAATAACTACCTTAACTCTTGAGATCTACTAATATGAGACCCCCCCTCCAGAAAAGTTCCAATTTTTCTTATTTTCCTATGCATTATATTTTCCTGGTGGCTGCCGTCTGTGTAGCAGTGTAAGATATACATTTTTTTTAACAATGAGGTTCAGAATGTAACCAACTCTCTATAATATAATTGTAATGAGATGCTTACATATGATTATTGGTATAACAAGGATATTTATTCAGATTTTTGGAACATTATTAGAACACTTTATGTATTAAAAATAAATGAGTAAAAAATCCAGACAAAAAAGTAAGAATTAAAAGAATACATGAAATACAGGCAAAAATTGATAGTATATTCGAAAGCTTAAAATTCATAGAAAGCCGTATAAAATCTATTCTTTTTCTCCCCCAAATCCCTCTCCCATGAAAAAAACTAAATTTAAAGTCCTCTCTCTTGTTAATACAACCATTGAAGTAATTTCTCATAGCAGATTATGAGGGATGATAGTGGATGATAATCTTAAATTTGACTTTCATATACACAATTGTATAAGAAAACCTCATCAAAACTAGGGATGCTTTATAGACCCAAAAACATTCTCACTGACACAACTAAAAATACACTTGCCACTTCTTATCTCCTCCTCAGACTTTTCTATGTTGTTCCCATCCTTACTAGCCTTCAGGCATTGCAAAAATAAAAACTTGAGGAATGCTATAACAAAGTTGCTAAATTTGCACAAATACCGCTTTTACCCACCACTGTATAGCACTAAAAGCCTAAATTGGTTAGAACTAGCCCAGCAACTAACACATACATAGTTTCTTACCACCTATAAAATTATCCAGAATCCATCTGCTTGTTCATCACTAAATAACATTCTACACAACTATATTCCTAGTTGGACATTATGATCCAATGACCAATAACAGGAGTCTGTCTACAAACCTATCAAATCTGGTGAGCATTGTCTGTACTCGTACCATGTTGCTAAGGCCTGGAACTCCTTATCTATGTCCATCAGGTCAGTACCCTCGCTTTCATCCTTCAAAACCATTCTGAAATACTTCCTAGCTAACAGCTGGCTCTGTTCTTGCACATCACCAGGATAAACTATATCCCTAAATGTGGACAAATACCTCTTCATACCTTACATCTCCTTATTCTCCCTTCTTCACTCACTTCCTTACTTCTGTCAATTCCCCTCCCCTGGCTTTCTCTCTAAATATACCATAATCCTGCTTTTCTCTCATATCATATTGCGATTCCTGTTTGTATTATACTAACTTACTTTTAATTTCTCAATGAACTGACTAAAATTTCTCTAACTATTAAATCATTGTCATATAATTTATATCTACTCCTAACCACTATTTTCATATTATGTCTAATTTAATACAATTATTTAAACTGTATTTGTTTTTTTTGTATTATTTTTAAAAGGCTGTAAAATTGTTATTCTTAAAATGTTTTGTAATACTTTGGAGCTTTTCTCCCCACGCCTCCACTGAAAATGGGCTTTTACCCATTCAGACTTTACCTGTAATCAAACAACAATAAATACATAAATAAATAGTGATCTTCACCAAAGTTTCAATAGTGCGATGTAAAGGTGATTCCTAAACAAGTCTTAGATAAATTTAGCTATCCCATGGAATAATACCTGTATTCTTTCAAGTACAAGATGAGTTATGTTAGTGAGAATGGATTCATGTCAAACTACTAAAGTCACACAACTGAATCCACCTAAAATGACAGAAAAAAGCAACTACATCTAAAATAGAACCAGATGATAATTCCATTCATATAAAAATAAACTAAATATATTTCAGCACTAAAAAAAGTAATAAACAAACATGTGTCATCTTGCCTCCATTTTCCCCTCATTAGGACTTTGCCTCTACAGCCACCTTACTTTTGTATATATGGGTACCCCCTGCAAAAATATTGATAAATGTGACATCTAACCACATAAACAAACAATGAAAATATGAGAAAGTCGAACCACATTTTCTTAATGTTTTTGCAGGGAGCACGAATCCCTGCATTCCCCATGTGGGGGGGGGGGGGGCTGCACCCTCACACTCCCTGTTAATTATGTATAGCAATTCTGAGGTCACACAATAGTGGGGAAAGGGCACACTCTCATTCTTAGTATAACTCCAGTTTTGTCAGTGTTATTTAGTTTAAATGTTTTGCAGTTTAGATCTTTTTACTTTTAGATATTTTGCTGTTGATCATTTTACTGTCAAGCAAATGTTGTAACCTTCCGTCAAAATTGAAAATAGTTGCTCCAACAATATGCAAATGTAAACATCGATCTGTAAATGATCGAAAAAAGAAACACACAACGTTTTTTGCAGGAGCTAGCCCCACTACACTCCCTCACTCTCTGCTACTTAAAAACTACCAGAAAATCGCAGCCAAGCTAACGTTTTCACTGTGTGATACCTTATACCTTCTGTAGTAGAGTCCCATGGGATATATGCAAATGACCCCTTAAGGACATCAAGTGTTTCAGCAACGTGACTTTTTTACTTTTTAAGTCTTCATGTTTATATTCAGGCCAATTAAGCTGTCACTCATCAGGATAAAATAGATGAGCCTTTCTGGGTTCAGTTTAAGCAGCTTTATTATGTACAAACATCAGGATTGAGGCTTAATAATGTTAACTTAGATAAACTTATAAACAAACTAGCTATTACGCTCATAACATGTTCACTCTCTGACTGCACTCTCAAAATGGCACTGAAGCTAGCACATGTTTGCTATTTATATGCACGTGCATACCTTGAAATGCCTTTTAAAGGTACAACAACACACACACACACACACACACACACACACACACACACACACACACACACACACACACACACACACACCAGTCTACAAAAGCCAAACCCTACTAGCTGTGGACATGCATGCTTTGGTCTTTTTATTGACCTCATCAGCAGAGCATAAGTGGATAGTTTGGCTATACTTCAGAAACACAGGGTCTTTAAACCCAGCTGATGCTCATCAATATTTAGGCACCTGAAAATATCCCAACTAGCATCCAAACCAAAGGGTAAAAAAGACACACAGACAAACCATTCAATAAAAACTACAAGAAAAACTCAGCCAAGCTAGAGTTTTCACAATGTGATGTCTTAAACATCCTGGAATGGAGGCCCATGAGATATATGCAAGTGACCCCTTAAGAACATCAAATGTTTCAACTACATGGCTTCTGAATGTCCATGATTTTTTTTTACTTTATAAGTCATTGTAGTTACATTCAAGCCAATAAAGCCAAACTCTACTAGCTGTGGACATGCATGTTTTGGCCTTTTACTCGACCATCTCCAAGATCGCACTATAGTGGGGAAAGGACATATACCCCGATCTCCACTGTATCATGATCTCTTGGTGAAAAAGCTGGTACTCTTTGATCAGCTGATTTTTAATCAACTATACCAGCTTTTTCACTCATCGATATGAAGCCAATTTGACGTAAGGTTTTGCACCCATATATAAAACAGTGCTAAACTGATGATGTCTGTTATTTCAGAGTTACAAAGTTAATTTATATGTAAATATATAAATATATAAATGAAACCTTTGCTTTTACTAAAAAAGTAATTTGATACACCTGGATTTTGCTTGTATGACAACAGTCTGAAGGTATTCAGAAAGCTGCTTTCAACCAAACTACAATACACCTCGTGGAACAATGAATCTGTAAGGCACAGTAAATAGAAAACAGGTCTTGTATGGCAGTGTTAACAGACTGTTTCTAGACTGTAATGTACCTTTAAACAGAGTGGTCACTTTTTCTGTCAGTCTAAAAGTAGTGTGAAGTAACTGAAAACATTTTTTTTTCTGTGGAGAATTTCTATTTATTTCAATTTTGTGAGGCTATCATACTGTTTTAAAGTGCTTTTTACTGTCTTTTTCTGTCAAAGAAGTAATTTTGTAGAATGCTACTTTTACCAGAAATTGCTGCTTGTCTTCCTGGAAAAGAGGCAACATTTTTGGCTTGACCATGGGACAGACTACTGGTCCTATGGACGGTCCTTCTTCCAGCCACAAAAAGAAAAAAAAAATAAGCAAACAGTCTTTGCCACCACAACAGGCAAGCAATCTTCCTCAGATGCAGGTGGGTGACTCTGCTGTGACCAGCTGTTGTACCTTAGACCACTTATCTTTAACCCTGGATCCCTCTGGTGTAGCACTTACAGCCACTATGGACAAGAGATTAGCCATGTCCTCTGTGGCTTTTTGGAGTTCCCTCAGTGAGAAAGAGACAGCCGTTCTTGTCCATCCTGGGAAAGGGAACAGGGAAGGTTTCCCTGGTGTGTCAGAATGCTGTGCCCATCCCTGAGGTAGCTGTTTTTGCCATTAGTAACACAGTTAGCTCCAGTTTTCCTGTCAAAAAGAAACAAGCCAAGCACATATTTACTTTTCCTAAATTTTCTTCAGATAGGAGTAGTTTACTGGGTGTGGCTCAGGGTTTAATTCAGGCTATTGATCCTTCTTGTAAAGTAGTTTCTGGTAAAGGAGAGAGGGATTCTTATTTTCCTGAAGTGACTCAGGATTCCAAATCTGAACAGGAAGATACATGGATGGATACAGGGTGCTTTCCTAGTTCTGATTCAGACTCAGAAGAGACATCAGTTTCTGATTCTCCCTGTGGGGAGTTGTCTTGCTCTGAGACCATTGCTAACGTCTGCCAATGTTTTCAGTGGGATAACACTGAGGTTTCTCAGTCCCTCAGAAAATAATATGAGTTGTTACAGAAGGATTTTCCAGAACATAAATCCATCTCTCTTGTTTCTTATGCTTTAGAGAATGTAATGTTGTCACCTGTCCCATGGTCAGCGGGACACTCATGGGTTGAGCTGTCTCATCCCGTTGCCCGCTGTGCAAAGTAGTGGGACTTGAAAAGCGATTGAAAATTCAATCGCACTGAATTGCCATGGAAAAGCCACAATTACTTCCAGCTTTTCCACGGCAATTCAGTGATGTCACCAACCTGGACTTGCAGGCAAAGCTGCTGCCTGTTAGGTCCGGGTGCTTTAATTCGTGCAGCAATTGGCTGCAAATTATGAAGGGGTTGGGGATTGGGCCAGGAAGAGCCCTGAAAAGATCGCAGCTGTAGGAGCACTTTGTTTTAAGTGCTTCTACAACCGCTAAAAAAAATGACTGAGATTTGTTTTTGTTTTCTTCTAATCAGCCAGCAATCCATCCGTTCATCCAGCCAGCCATCCATCCAGTCAGCCATCCAGCCAGCCAGCCAGCCAGCCAGCCATCCATTCATCCAGCCATCCATTCATCCAGCCAGCCAGCCAGCCAGCCAGCCAGCCAGCCATTCATCCAGCCAGTCAGCCATCCATTCATCCAACCAGCCAGCCAGCCATCCATTTATCCAACCAGCCAGCCATTCATCCAACCAGCCAGCCAGCCATCCATTCATCCAACCAGCCAGCCATGAATTCATCCAGCCAGCCAGCCATTCATTCATCCATCCAGCCAGCCAGCCAGCCATCCATTCATGCAGCCAACCATCCATTCAAGCAGCCAGCCATCCATCCATTCATGCAGCCAGACATCTATTCATGCAGCCAGCCATCCAGCCAACCAGGCATCCATTCATTCAGCCATCCATCCATCAAGCCATCCATCCGGTCATTCATCCATCCAGCTGCTACTCCCACCAACCAGCTAGCCACTCCAGCAGCCAGCCAGTCAGTCAGCTAGCCACTCCAGCAGCCAGCCAGCCAGTCAGCTAGCCACTCCAGCAGCTGGCCAGCTAGCCACTCCAGCAGCCAGCCAACCAGCCACTCCAGCAGGCAGCTAGTCAGCTAGCTAGCCTCTCCAGCAGCCATCCATTGTATGGTCTCTTACCCCTAACAGCATCTCCTTCACTGCTCATGTGGTGATGTCATGGTAGAGGGTGTGGCCAGTGTCATATTGTCTACACCCCCATGTCCCACTTTGGCCCGCTTAAAAGGTGGCAACCCTAAGAGGATGTGTATGTGTGTATGTGTGTTACTGCTTGCAAATTTTCTGATAAGTCAGCCAACCCTTAAAAAGGCAGATAAGATGTATAAAGTTCCTCAGTCTTTTACATTTTTATACACTCTTCCCAAACCTGATCCAGCAGCTATAGCTTTAATTAATCTCAATGCTGCTAAGCAGTTAGTTGATACAATCCTACTCCTCCTGATAAGGATGGGAGAATTATTGACAGGTATAACCTTGGCTCCAGATGATTGTCACTGCTGAAGTGGCACCTTGATCCTGTGTGCAAAAAGGGAAAAAGGGGTTGTGAATGGATGGATGGATGGATGGATGGATGGATGGATGGATGGATGGATGGATGGGAAAAGAGTGTATACTTCTGCAACTTTGTTTTTCAGAATTTTGAATTATCAGGCTCACATGTTAAAGTTTGTTTTGACAAATTGTGAAAGTATGAGGAATGTTTTATCTGCAGTTTCTTCTTGTGAGGAAAATCTGTTTTAAATAATGTTTCTTTTATTGCACTACTCTTTGTTGACAGTGTTTGTACGACTCTATACTTCTTCCAGAGTTATGATCACTGATACAGTTTTGAGAAGGTTTGCATGGCTGCATTCTCAGAACCTACCAGATGATGTTAAAAATGAGATTTTAAATTCTCCCTTGGATAGAAATTTAGTGTTTGACACCACTGCTGCAGAGGTGATCAAAAAGTGTGATGAAAGGGGCAAGCTGTTCCAGGGAATCTTTTAAGATTTTTCAGCCCTCTTTTCTAAATTTTCCAAAGGAAAACAGAACAATCAGTCTCAACAAAATATATGGATGTTTAAGCAGAAATTGCAAGGGGGTTCCAAAAAGAAGTCTCGAACCTCCCAAAACAAAGGACAGTCCAAAAAATCTGAATGACTACTTATGAGAACTTGTGACCCCTCCCACGCTGGTCCATTTTTTTTCTTCCAGAAAGTCTGAATCTCAGTTTTTTCCTTGGCAACAGTTAGTTTCAGACAAATAGGTTCTGAAAATCATTCATCAAGGTTACAGGTGGCAGTGGTAAGAAATTCATCATTTCCAGGTGGTCATTCCTCATCCTCCAGATCAGGCTCTGTTTCCACCTGTACTTTATCACATGCTGTCCCACGTTTTGAAAGAACCAGTTCCTTCTTCCCAGGTGAGAAAGGGTGTTTATTCAAGGATGTTCCTAGTGGAAAAAATAAATAAATAAATAAAAATTCTGTGAGACCAGTTCTGGATCTTTTTTTTTTCCCTAAACTTGTTTGTGATAGTGGCCAAATTCGAATTGATGTCACTTCACGACCTCTTACCTCTTCTTCCTCATTCAAATTTCCTGACAACAGTAGACTTCAATGATTCTTATCATCTTATCATCATATCTCCATTCATTCAGACTTTAGAAGTTTTTTAAGGTTTTGTGTATCTGGATCACATTATCAGTTCTCTGCCTTACACACTGGACTCTCCACTGCAGCAGGAATGTTCATAAAGTGTCTAGCTCCAGTTATAGTTCATTACAGACTAAAGGGTATCCACATTTTCCATATTTAGACAACTTACTTATCTTTGCAGAGTCTTTTTTAAAGTGTCAGGAAGTTTTCTCTTGGGTGAGAGATCTGTTATACAAGCTGGGATTCCAAGAGAACATTCAAAAGTCTTTCTTGACTCCATTGCACAGGACTGTGTTCCTGAGCTATCAACTAAACAACTCAAGTCAAAGAACTTTTCTTCCTCAGGAAAAAATAGATCTTTATCAAGATCTGTTTCTAAGGTTTTCCATTCAGACTTCAGTCACTGTGAAGGAATATCTCAGGATTTTGGGTCTCATGGCATCTATGATTGTTATGATACCCCTGGCAAGACTCTACATGAGAAAGATAAAATGGTATATGTAATCTCTTTTGTCTCAGCATCAGCACCCTTTATGTTTTCAAATCCCATTGCTGGGGTTTGTCAAAAGAAAAATCTTTTGGTGAAGACAACAGATATTTTAAAATCCAGATCTTCCCTTCTCCCTCCCTACTCCAAACAGTCAGTCAACACAGACACTTTGGACTTTGCTTGGTGAGCAGTTTTAGGAGGGATAGCAATGCAGAGGGTGCGGGATGCCAAGGACAGATGCAAGTACATAAATATCAATGAGATGCTTGCCCTAATCAAAGCACTCAACTCTCTGAACCATCTTTGGTCCCTAGCACCTCTTCAAGTGGTTACAGACAATACCACTGCCATATGGTATATCAACAAGCAAGGGGGAATCTGGTTGTACCCCCTTTGAAGACTATCCATGTTGTTTTGGGATATAGCTTCAGAGTACAATCTCACTCTACAAGCCTCCTACATTCCATGAATGCAAAACTGTGTGACAGACAAGCTGAGCAGGACCAGAGCAGCTCTTCATGAATGGAAACTAGATCAGGAAGTCTTCCAAGATTTGATCCATCTGTGGTAAGTTCCTCAAATAGACCTCTTTGCCTTATCTCTGAGCAATCAACTGGCAAGATTCTGTTCTAGGACTCTATGCAAGAAGTCCTGGAAGCAGATACATTTTCTTTTCCATGGACAGGAATGTTTCTTTATGCTGTTCTACCCTTTTCACCAATATCCAATGTACTTCTGAAAATTCAGAAGGAACTCCCCAAGATCATTGTGGTGACTCCCTTTTGGCCCAGGCAACTGTGGTTCTCCCTTCTTTTAGAAATGGCCAGGGTACCACAAGCTTCTTCTGAGACTGGATCTACTCACACAAAAACAGGGATGTTTGATACACCCCAACACCAATCAACTTCATTTGACTACTTGGATAATAGAGTCTTAATTCCTTTTAGGCACCTGTTTATTAAGGAAGTGCCGTAGGTACTAATGCAGGGAAAAAAGCCTGATACTGGAAAATCATATATTAACAAAAGGAAAAGGTTTTCTAGTTGGTCCCAACAACATAACCGGCACTCATTCAAGGCTAGGTGTTCTCTGGTTCTAAAATATTTGAGTGAGTTACTACTCTATGGCCTTTCTTATTCCTTTATCATGGTTCATTTTTTGGCCATTTCAGCATGTCTGCCCATGGATTCTCCTCTGTCAGTGCAGTCTCATGTTAAAATGTTCTTGAAAGAGCTTTTACATAAGAGGCCTCCAAGGAAAGCCAATGACCCCTCTTTGGGATCTTAATTTTGTGTCAGAGAAGTTAACACTTGCTCTTGCTGAACCAGCTAATCTGACTGACTTGAGGTTCTTAACATGGAAAACAGTTTTACTGATATATTTGACCTCAGCAAGAAGGGTATCTGAGTTGCAAGCTCTTATAGTTAGTTAACCCTATCTCATTTTCCATAGGGACAGGGTTTCTTTTGGAACTAATCCTTCTTTTATGCCTAAAATGGTACCTGAGTTTACTTTAAGCCAAATAATCCATATCTCTGTTTTCTTTCCTGAACCTAAAAATGAGGGAGAAAATACTCCATATCTTGGATGCCCACAAACAACTTAGGTACTTTTTTTTAAGGACCTAAATCTTTCAGATCTTTGGGTCAATTTTTAATTTCTTGTAAAGGTAAGAAGAAGGGACAACCTGTGTCAAAATAGACTATTTCCAAATGATTGTCTGAGGATATTACCTTTTGTTATGCTCACCACAACATAACTACTCCAGGCAGGGCCAATGCCCAGTCTACCAGGGCCTTGGCTTAAATTATGGCTTTTGGAAAAGGTTAGATTCTAGAAGTATTTTAGAAACTGCTACTTGGTCCTCTGTACATACGTTTTTAAAGCACTATAAGCTTAATTCCATCTCTAGGTCTAGATTAAGTATTGCTAGGAGCATTGTCCAGGGGGTTGTGGACTCTTCTTCTTCTTCCTCTTTCCAAATATCGTTAGCTATGGTAATCAATCCATATAGCTAAAGCTACTGCAACAGTAATCAATACGATGAACGAACTACAGTTGTGTAAGTAAAGCATACAATAACAGTAGATGTTTGAATGATCACCGCTGCAGTAGCTGCTCACTCCATCCCCCTTATTTTGGTGTGTTTTTTTCTGCCAGGATTTGGACATTTATTTTTTGTTGTTCCTAGCACTGTTCTTTCATGGCTCAGCCTCCCTCATTCTGCTGGCAGGAAAGCTTTGAAGGGCTTCACAGCCAAATATGTCTTTTAGTCAGCTCAGCTCAAGCTGCCTGACAGTTTGGTCACATGGAAGGTTCCCTGAAGCTTTGAAAGCTGGCCAGCTATTATATTCTTGGCAGGATATAACCCATACAGCTAAGGCTACTGTAGCAGTGATCATTTAAACATCTTCCGTTTTGGTAAGTTTGACTTACACCTATACTTTACCTTTCCTGTGAGGAGATAGGCTTATGAAGTGGCATATTCTATTAATTGCAGTTTATATGATGGGAGTGTTGGTGGCAGGGTTTAAAGAAATAAGGAGGAAACCATACTCTAACCTATGTACAAGAACCACTTTTGCTAAGGCTGATTTGCTGTCTAGTGTGAGGTGATTAAATAGAGAGTAATTACTTTTGGACTTTGTTGACTATGTTTTCTCTCTATACAGTTTGAAATTTAGTGAAAGGTCTAAATGCAGACCTAGGTACTCCAATTGAGTGTGGAGTTATCCAAAAAGATGCAGAATAATTCACTTATAAACAAAGGACAAAAACATAGATGGAAAATAAATGTCTGTTAGTAGACACAAAGTTCTCCTTCCAGCAATCAGAACAGCCCACATTAGCATTTCTAACTTTGAGATTCAATAGCAGCAACTTTCAAAAATTAGAATAATGCTGACACAATACAAATTTCATCACCACAACTCTTTACAGCATCTAAATGAATAATTCCTTAAAGTGTATTGGTAATGTTCTAAAGCAAGTGTTAGAAACAATTTCTGGAGTTGGATATATCTTCCTCACCATTTACAACAAATTATACAGTTTTTGATTAAAAAAAAATGCTTTTGCAATTTTTTATAAGGACAGACCCCTGAATATTTTTCTAAGAGTTGAAAATACTTGCCATGACATCATGAAAGGCTGAACCTATAATGTCTCACTACTTAAATTAATGCATAGACTACTACATTTCAATGTTAACGTCATCAAAAATAGTTTCTTCTTTTTCAAGAATGAAAAGTCTGGTCAGTTCCCTTTTAAACTAAACTCTTCCTACTCAGAATAGTCCTAGATACAAAGATTTTTGACATTCTTCAAGCTTTATTAATGAGAATGCCATTACAATCCTGTGGAGATGGGCTAATACCTTTATTAGCTTCCTGTGGTCTCCAACTTTGCCAAGAAGAAAACAGAGTGTGCATTAAGTACCTCAGGCTCTAGGAAGGATTTGAGTCCTGAATCTTTTGTTCACATATCAGGTAGGGGGGTCCAAAGCTATATTTAGAACTTTTCTCCCTACTGTGTATCCCTTCATGGGCATTTCAGCTTGCAGCTGCTTTAGACTCTCAACTCTATCCAAATATTAAAGCCAAGACTGATCCCCATTGTTATTTAGAATATTTTATTTGCCATAACTATGGCTTTGTAGAGTAGACGTTTAGTTGATTAGAAGGTCACACTATCTTAATGCCATTTGTAGGACCATAAGTACCTGTTTTGGAAAGATAGATCAGATGGGCACATTAACACTTTTACTGTCCCCCTGTGGCTCCCCCCAGATTTTCAGTCGACGTGGCCTGTGTTCTCAAGTTTCAGTTATATGCTATAGCTGTTGATTTTAGTAGCAAAGAAAAGGTATCACTCATTGTTGGAAATCATCTAAGGCACATCTTGTCTCCACTTGATGGCAGAGGCTAAGAAAGATCTACACGTCGGAAAAGGTAGTGGCAATCAGAAAGGTATGGAAGCTGCCTTTTATGCTAACTGGGATCTTTGTCAAGACCTCTTAGCCTCCCTTCCTTAATTTAGGCTCCATAATATCTAGACATTTTATAGTCTTATTGTGTTCATAAATCATTCCTCACCTCTTCAACTTAGTCATATCACTGTCTTTCTGCTAGAAATAATTACTGTCCTTAGGTTATATTTTGTAGATTGCGCTTCCTGTGCTAGTAATTCTCTCCTTTTTCTTGTTTTCCTTTGGGTAATATAGTTTGTATCTACTGGTTGCGATGTGTGTGAGTTTGTTGATCACCTCAATGTTGTTTAGCATTGTTCTCTTTAAATGAGGTAGTGATTATTAATTACGAAATATAATTAAGTGGACTGTTTTATATGAGTTTTCATGATCAATGTTTATTGTAACAATTTAATTTGCTTACAACAGAAGTCAGATTTTATATCAAAATTTAATAAAATGATTAAAAATAAATAAATGGCTTTTTACTTCCTAGAAAGACAAGTTATTAACTAGTTCTTGCAGATGAAAATCCTCACACAGAAAGTTAGTACATGATAATGTAGTAAACACCAATGTAAATAATAATCAGCTCTTCTATAAAAGTAAGTTGTTTTGATTACCAATAATGCTTTGCGGTTGTATGCAAATCATTATCCAGTACCTATCATGACATCTTTTTGTAAACAATGAAACTAAAAAATCAAATCGCTCACTGTCATTTTTATTTTTTTGGAAAATCATATACAATATTATCTTGAGGTGTACAACAGAAAATGAAATTAACTGTAAAGAAAAGGACTTGTGAACATGACAAATGCATTTTAAATGTAATAACTTATCAAGGAAAAAGTTACATACTCAACAGGTACCAAAAGTGGGAGCACTCACATACCAGGGAACAGATGCAAACTATAATCTTCAAACTGCAAAATGCATGAATAAGGAGAAAGAGTATAAACAGAGAGTCTGGGCCATGATTCCAGTAACACATCACTGTAAGACATTAACATAACCTTTTATTCAACCTCTGCACTAAAATACCATAGGTTCATAGGTTAATAGGTAGGTACTAGGCTATTGGCCCTAGGGCCTATATAAGCCTAGCCAAACAGTACCCTGGCTTTTGCCACCCAAGAAAATTACTTTCCTGTGCCCCTGTCAAGTAGAGCCACAGAAGTGATCCCTGGGGTGAATTTCCTATCTCCCATCCAATCATCAAGGTTTTTCTTAAAGAGTGCTAATGAGGAGCTTTGTTTGATATAGATAGGTAGTTTGTTCCAGAGTATGGGAAGTCTCTGGGACAGGAATCTATCCCTCCAGCATGTTCTGTTTATTGTGGTGACAAGGTTTAGGTCTCTAGAGCATGTAGCTCATAGGATTGGGACTTCTTTAAGTGGAGCATGTCCAACAGCTCTGGGTTTGACATAGCTTTGTATGTTAGGCAGAGATTGCCTCTGAGTAGGCGATATGCGACAGAGTAAAGCTGGAGTTTTTTGAGATGGCCTGTGTAGGGCATCTGTTTGAGGCCAGTAATCCTCTTTGTGAGGTATTTCTGCAGCCTTTCCAGTTGTTGTAGATGTCTTGTGAGGTACATACCAAAAGGTGCATTGTACTCTATAATGGATCTAATGAGTGATGAGTAAAGGGGAACAATGACCTCTTTTTTCCTGGATGAGAAACCTTTTGTGATGAGGTGTGCCACGTAGAAGGATTTCCTGACTACTGTGGCGATGTGATTATCAAAGGAGAGACTACTGTCCACCCATATCCCAAGGTCTCTTATCACACATTCGGTGTTAAGTAGACTATCGCCTATGTGGTAATTCATGGATACAGAGTTTTTACCAAAAGGGATGACAATGCACTTTTTGGCATTGAGCTTGAGGCCATGGCTTTGACACCAGGCATCTGTCTCAGTGAGGCCCTTTTGTAGGATGTCCACATTGTTAGGAGTTTTGATTATGACTCCTAGTTAGCAATCATCTGCAAACTTTGTTTGCCAAAGACCTTCTGTCTTAGCCTGTACTTCAAAGAAGTAGATACCAAACAGGAGAGGACCCAGGACTGAACCCTGTGGTACTCCATTTGTCACTGGTCTGAAGTTGGATTTAGAGTCTGCTACTTTCACAGTGTGGGTTCTGTCAGTGAGCTAGTTGGCAACCCATCTTGTGACATAGGGATTTATACCTAGTTTAGTGAATTTATCTATAATTCCAGAGTGGGGGATGGTGTTGAAAGCCTTGGCGAGATCTAGATAGGCTGTGTGAACCACCTTACCCTCATCTACGGCTTTGGTGACTGCTTCAAAGAAGTCTATCAGGTTTAGGAGACATGATCTGCCTTTTACAAACCCGAACTGGGTAGAGTCCAGAGTTTGGAGATTACCAATGTCATTGTTTACAAGAAAGGTTGAATACATTACTTATAAAATGAAACGGAATTAATAAGCATAAATATGAACCATAATTTGTTGCTCACTAGAATATGCTCAGTGTATTCAAGCACTACACACAGAAATGAGCCCATATGTGCAGTGCAGTGCTAATCTGTCCCCAGACACTGAATATAGTGAGAAAAAAATGGAACAGAAATGAAATTCTGTAATAAAATTACATTAATTGGAAACTTATTTTTGAAATAATGTAATTTTATAGAACCAATATAGACTATTCAAGGGCAATGTATCTTTTTTGACAGCTCATAGCTGGCTTTCTTTGCTCATGTTTACCTTCATGACAAAACCACACCAGTCATGAGTAAACCCTTCATAACCCACACCTAAACATTATGCAAAGAATGTGTCAGAGGTTAATCTTTTGACAGGACAAAGTGAACAAGCTGAAAAGGGATCATATTTGTCATCCAGGTAGAATGGCGATGTTGGACATACCAAACTGTAGTCACCACCCGAGAGATTCTGCCACCACATTGGTTACAATCATGTTAGCTGATTCTATTAAGTCTGAAGCATGTATTTGTTTGGGTCCCCATGTCTCTCTTTGTAGTTAAGTTCCATCCTAGAGCCCCACAGACCCATTTGCTCCCTCTTACCTGTAGGGACTGGTGAAATCCTGCTGTAACCCTTCAGTAGGTGGTCCCTCCCTCTATTGGGAAACCTAATGTTAATAGACTCACCTTGTGAGATTGCTGCTCCTTCATTAGGGGGTAAGAGTTGGGGGGTGGGCAGTCATATGAATGACTAATGAGGGAGAGTATTTTTTGTTATGAAGAAGAGGATAAGTCATTACTGAAGCAGGGTGCAGTATGACATCAGACACATTACTGCATTTGATGACTCCCTACCTGTCCCCCCCCCCCCCGGATACCAAGAATAAAAGCTTGAGGTCCAAAGTATGAGTTAGCTGAAGTAAATCTATGGCAAATGGTTACATCACTTCAGAAGTAAAATCCCCCATGTTCCAAAGGAGTATGCAAACCCATTGCTGTCTTGAAGGGGAATTTGTAATATTCCTGGAGAAATACATTGTCCCTTCCTGTTTGGTTGTGTGCATATGCAGCTTGCTAATGTAGTCCATCACCAGTATGAATAGCAGTAGGCTCAGGGATGACCCCTGATGCACATTCACTACCACTGGGTACCCCTCTGTAAGTCCAAACATTGCTTGTACATGTGATTGGGTTGTTGTATATAACCTACACTAATTCTACCAATGTGTCTGGGTCTTCAAACCATCACAGGACTGCCCAAATCATCTTCCTTAGGACTTTGTCATGTTCTTCTGTAAGTCTAGGAATGCCCAGTTGGACTCTTTCCTCATCTCCAGCTTATTTTGTACTATCGGTCTCACTGCAAACATCAGGTTGGCTGTACTTCATCCTGATCTGAATCCAAACTGCTCATCTCCTATGTTACTTTCTACTACTCTGCATATTTGTATATCAGTCACCCTTTCCGGTAGTTTCATGCAACATTAAAGAGACTTGATGCCTCCATACTGCCCAAAGTTGTGAATGTAACGTTTGTTTTTGTACACAGGCACTAGAATGCTTATTCTCCCGTTAATTGAAATATGCTTTTCTCTCCATACCATTATGAGTACCCTCAGAATCCATTTTTCCCCCAACTCACCCAACATCTTGATCATATGTGCCGTGACTTCATCTGAGCCTGCTGCTTTCCCTGGCTTCAATTTAATAAATGCTGTTCTTACTTCTAGGGTAGGTTCTCTTTCCTTTTTTATCATATGATATGCATGGGGCATTACATTGTATGTGGTGATTGCTGTATGCCATTTAAACTCATATCATTTATATCTGCTGGGGTTCTACAAAATTCTGCAATAATATCTGATGACATATGATGCAGCTACATATTGTTTACTACCAAAGTTAGCCATGTGAAGTTTGTGTGAGAAACACTGTGATAATGGATTTATTATGATGCAATTAAATGAATATTTTTTTCCTCACAAATATGCAGGCCATCCATATAGTCAGACTCACATTCTTTCAGGGGATGCCCCAGGACAGAATGAGTCCGATTTATTCTCTCTAACACAGTTAGAGAATCTGACTCTTTCTGTCCTGAGGCTCCACCTAACAGAATGTTAAATTCTATTAATTTAACATTAAGACCCCTCTGTGTAGTGTGTTATAGAGATTCACATTTAATAAACTTGTTGTAACCCCGAGGTCATTGTAACACATGCCTAATAAGGTGGCTTAACTTTAAAATCTCATTCTGAATACTATTAGTTTCACATTTTGCTAGGTCATTTGAGCCTAAGACAATGATGACCACATTCCCTTCCACAAGAGCTGCTTTATTGTGCAAGCTATTTTTTTCTTCCTTCTCACGACTGCATTGTCGGATATACTGTGAACGTTACACTGCACATTAGAGAAATGGGAATTTTGTTATGTTGTCCTAAGCTGCCTTCTTGTAGGTGTCTATGATGGAAGTGTTTATCATCGTTTATGGCACACTCATAAGTAACAACTTGATGAGTGTCCTTCTGTTATGTCCTGTCCTGCTATCTAATGGTTTTGCATTATAAAAGCTTTTAGTATCATATTTATTTTGTGCTGTAAGTACTTCCATGGAAGACATTATGTAAGGCAGAACATCCATCCATCCATCCATCCATCCATCCATCCATCCATCCATCCATCCATCCATTCATTTTGTAATACATACTTTATGCAGACTTACACACCATGAAATTATTTTACTATGATTTTATCTGGGCTGCATTTTTTAAGACTCCACTGACTTGTACACAGTGGGCTGGTTGTGCACTACGGAGGTTTTTTCACATTTCCCAACTGTATCTTGACAGTGGTATTGGAGGCCAACCCAACAAAAAACAATGTTTTTGCATTTTTATATGTTTTCAGGTTACACTTCTTGATGTAGAACATTTGTGGGTAAATTTGAAGGTACACACACACACACACACACACACACACACACACACACACACACACACACACACACACACACACACACACACATACACAAACACGCACTGCATGCAATCCTTTCTCATTAGTTTACCTATCAGCATATTTTCGTGATGTGCAAGAAAATCAGACCTCCACATTTACACAGACAGACAATGGAAACTCTACACAAAAGGAAACCCAGCTAGGAAGTAACTGAGTAAACCACTGCACTGTTGTACCACTCTCATGTAGAACAGCAAAGGAATGTTGTGCACCTACAGGCTTTTACCACTCTAGTTCTTCCCAAATTTAATATGGTCCATATACTTCCCACTATTAGGATTTTTTTGGCATCTGGATAAGTTAATATTTAGGCATGGATGTCCAAGATGGACTGTTGTAGCCTTACTTGGTCTGTCTAGAATCATGCATTTTCCCATTGTAGGGCAAAGCTGTTTGCAGATATAGCAAAATTGTAGTTACCAGCAATTTTTCTCTGAAGAGTGCAGTGCCACCGATACATTCACACAACTGGGTTTGGCAAACTGCATCACGTAATTTAATTCATAGAGTATGTACTCTTCTGTATTGGTTTATAAAGGATGTGATTCCCTGGGAACACTGAGGATGAGAAAATCTGGAATTAAGGTTGATACCGCTAGGAAAAATAATAAACTAATAACATACAGACATTTTATACCAAACACAGGCATCAGACAACGATTCAAATCTTCTTAGAGCTACCACAATACATCTAACAAACTATATTTTAAATTGACTGTACTTTGAAAACAAGAATGTGCAAATGAACAAACAGCAGTTAATTGTATTTATATGCAAGTACAATGAAAAAATAAGAGATCTAGTTTGAAATTAGGTTTTGTTAAAAATCTTAGGCCAGTATGCAACACAGAACTCATGAACATCTCACTGCTTTACCACTGTAATCATAATAAAGCACATTAAAATCCGAATTACTATCCTAGGCTTACAATTCAAGTTTCAAATAGTTAGTTTACTGCTATATCTTTCACTACAGAATAAAATCAAGATACAAAATAAACATTTATTGGATGACTTCTGTTTTGTGTGTGTTATCAGGTACTACTCTCTTTTCTGGTATCCCATCTACTGATTCCTACTTATTTTTTCTGGGTATAGTGGAAAATTCTTATTTTTCATTGTTACTTGATTGCTTTTCTTGTAGCACTGATGCTAATTCCACCTTCTTCCTTCCTCTATCTGGTATTTGGAAAAAGGCTTAAATTAAATGTAAAAAAAGTGTAGTATTGTCTCATTTGGTAAATGTTTCTCTCCCTCAATGTACAGTATAATCAATTCCCATCTTCAAAATAATAAGGTAGAGAGGGATATGGAAATATGAGTTAAGAATTCCCTCTGCTCCAACCACCATGTAACAGCAGACCTCAGTAACTACAATGTAATGCCTTTGAGATGACAGCTGCAGTATACAGTATGTCTCTTTGAACTGTGTCAGTAGAACTACTCATGCTAAGCTGTCTATTTGCACATGTACTTTTACACCATCAGCTCTTCTGGTTTGTAGTAAGTTAACTGATTTACAGCCTTGTTATGCTGTTGTCTCTGAATAACTGTTAGGCCGCTCAAACCTTATTTTCAGCATCTACATTGCTTGCCCTGTTTTTAAGAATATCACCTAAATACTATAACATGTAATATAAGGCATGAATATCAAAACAAGTTATCACTTGTAACAAAGAAAATGCTTTTCAAATAGTTAATAAAAATCTGTAAAGCACTCATTCTTAAAATAACATATTCCAGTAATTAGACATGTGGACTGAAAATACATGTTTTGTCTTCATGTTGATACCTTTGGCATTCACAATCATATATTTTACTTCACGGTTGACTGTGAGATGGTGGTATAATGTTTATCAGTCTGTTTAATGGTGACAAGCTGTATTAATTCTTACATTTACACTCTTAGAAAAGTGGATGTGATGCTGATGGAATAAATATAATGTTTCTTTAGCTAATAAATGACTTTTTGTTTCATTTTTAGAAACCCATTTATAATTTTACTATTATTTTACTTTTATAGCCCAAAGACTATAATTAAAAAAATTCCTTCATGTCTTGCAAGAACACAGTGTAATTTGCTTAGTAACTCTCATCTGCTATAATGCGGGCACAGGCATGCTGTGCTTTGATGGTTTCTAAGCTGTCCTCAGTGACCCTGGCATGCAGTAGGAATAGTTGGATTAGTCAGGATTGCTAAATTACTTAACTGCCAAAACATGGCCTGTCTCTACCTAAATAAAAGAAATAAGTATATTTTATATATGTAAAACTGCATTCATTTCTTGCAGACAAGTACTGTATAAATAATGTCTTGTTAGCATGTTTAATTTCCACAGATTCTTATCATACTGCTAGGACTGTACAACTTGTCTTTGCACATCCTGATCTCTGCTTTATCAAATAGTTTTGTCATGCTGGGAAAACATTAAATTTATTCCAGTCAGTATTAGATGTTCAAAGTAATTAAACCTAGAGGCGTGAAGTTGCATAATATTTCAACATTTTCATGTTTTATTTTTCAGGTATACTGCTACAAGATGAGAAAATCAATTCTTTCACATTACTCTACTTGATGTCAATCCCCAGTTTTTGTATCTTGTCAGTCGCAGCTCTGTTTCTAGAAAATGGTACCAAGTGGGAAACACCATTAACCTATGATGGGAAGCTATGGTTGTTCATCTTACTCAGTTGCTTAGGCTCTGTGCTTTATAACCTAAGCAGTATCTGTGTGGTTGCTTTAACTTCTGCTGTTACTCTCCACATTCTGGGCAACTTGAATATTGTTGGAAATCTGGTCATGTCACACATCATCTTTGGTGGGCAACTCACTGCCCTAAGTTATGCAGGAATCGCACTAACACTTTCTGGAGTGGTCATGTATCAGAACTCAGAACTTATCGCCAGCTATCTGGACACTAATAAATACCTCCATAAGAAACACTATGATCCCAAGTCTGAATAAAGCTTATATTTGTTGATTGTCAACTTGAAACATAGAATAGTTTATAAAATTATTGATGTATACAACATGCAAATTGGTAACAGAACAGGTTTCTATGTGGATGGTGTATGGGAAATTGTGGTGTAGAAGTTCAGTAAAATGGGAACCAGCATTATTATATCCCATGATAAGATCTGGTTTAGAATAATACCAATGCAAGGAATTTAATGAACTAAACTTGAAACTATCATAGCAGTATCAGTGCAAATTTTTGCTGGGTTCATATTTGTTTCAGCATTCTTATGTGCTAGGTCAATGTTGAGGATAGTTTGGTGGTATTATTATAAAGTTAGGACAGGTCCAGTTAGGATCAGAATGATAGCAACAGTGCTACATCTGCATGCTATGACTTTGTGATGATTATGGAGATAAGGTCTGAGCAATAGTCTTAAAGCTGTTTGCAAGGTATAACCTAAGCAAAGGTTGGTACTAGGGAAGCTATGTATAGGATATGGAGGTCTGTGCACAGTATGTGGGAGGTCGTGAATAGGTATGGGTATGAAAAAAGTGAAGAAATGGTGTATATATATATATATATATATATAGTAATTTCCACTGTCTCAGTCCCTATAGCCAGTCACCTGAAATAAGTTTTCCATATAAATGTTTACATTAATTGATGGTAACTCTAAATATTTGCATCATAGTTTGTAAGATATTGATAGAATGTAGGTGCTCTGAAAATAGTATAGTTTATCACAGTATTATGTTTACTGTAGTTGTCTTCAGTTCTTATCCAAGTTACAAATAAGACCAGTATCAGAGCAAACTTATTATCGTGTGCAATAATAAAAACATTATTTTTTACTGATATGGTGCACCTGTGTATGAGGGAAAGAAATATCATACAGTGGCTAAATCAGTCATCCATAATTAATAGCCATTTAGTGATACCAGTATAGCTGTCAGTTACTATCATTTCAGACTTGGATACCTACTCACCAGAAACCAGCTAACAACTGCTATTATCAGTTTCACTTACATCACTCACAGCCATGAAGAAGTATGTGCCTTCATCTACTATGGCATGTGCCTGACTCCAGATAAATTTTTGATATACAAGTGGAATGCTCATAATCCACTAGCCATTCACAAAACAGACCCTGATTCTCTGGTGTGTGTCTTAATGTATCAAACTGCATCCGCAAACCAAGGGTATTCACATCTAATGTTCACATCTCCACAACTAGAGGGCTTAGGATATGTACTACATATCTCTTCATAGCCAGGATGTGGAAAGGGCACAAACACCAGCCCATGTTTGTCTGCATGATGGCCTTCATTTGGTTAAAACTTACATTAGTGGATCTGGGGACTCCTCAGCCTTAGGGAATGAATGAACTTGAGCCCAGTTGGAGGCGGGTTGGTAGTCAGCAGGCTAAGAAAGTGAAGCAAGCAGCATAATAAAGTACATTTAGTCAAATGCTGGATAAATAAGTTGTTGTGTTGTGTCTTTCGGCTTTTCCCGGTTAGGGGTCACCACAGCGGAACTCCGGTCCACTAATGATTGGTAGTTGATTTTTACGTGCTGAGTTACCAGCCCTGATGCACAACCTTCAACGAAGGTACACCCATTCACGCATGTCTCCACGCAGAAGACGCTCTAGCTGAGAATCGAACCGGACAGCGTCTTACTGTGAAAATGCTGGATAAATAAGTAATTTTAAATGCTGGATAAATAAGTAATAAGCTATAAATACCCACCCTCCCTCAAAGAAAAATGCAGTCTAGAAAAAAATGTCATGGAAAGAAATACGTTATAAAGCAGAGTATTCACCTACATTAGACTTAACCCTCACTCCGATTTCTACAAAGAGAAAACCTCTAAAACATATAATAAAACACAAATATTTAGTAACAAGAAGCAAAGGAGCTCCATGAATGGTGTACAAAGGAAAACATAGACATTTAAAAACATGTTGGTTTATGACGGAAGTCTCATGTAATTTTTACCTCATCCAACAAGAGTAAGACAAAAATAACATATAAATAATACTGTAGGCTATAGCTAAACACAGCTATTTTATTGCTTATGAATATTCATTTCAGCAGTCACAAAAAATATAGGAAAGTAATAAAAATAGAATTTCAGTTATAAATGATACACAAGAATCCTGACACTAATAGAAAATTAGTCAGGTGATGAGCTCAGACACTGTTGTAAGGGATCTGGGGTACTCTTTTTGATAATTCTTTATCATTTGACCATTGTGTCTCCACAGCAGTTTGAAGAGCTTTTTATCTGGCCAATCTAATTTCGAAGGGCATCTCCACTACATCCAAAGAAGTCTTAATTCCCCTTTACTCATATATTATCAGACCCATTACTGAAGGTACTGCACCTTTTGGCATCTATTTTTCTAAACATATCACACAACTTGAGACATCTCAGAGATTCAGAACTAAACCAACTCCCCAGCTACATAAAACAAAGTTCATCATTATCCATATTCAAGTACAACGTAGATCTATGGATGAGAAACAGAAAATTTACTGCAGGACTGACCCCCTTACTACTAATGGACAGAGGCAGCTCCTAAATGCTTTATCCTATGCATGGGTCCGCTCATATTATCTATGGTATGGTCCTAATTATTCTCATTACAGGTAATATATAACTATCAACCATGGGATGGGTAAGGCCAATCTATAACCAAATGGGTAGGTTATTTTGAGCACAAAAAGGGAAACTGGCAAGGCTTAAAATGGCCTGCAAGGGTAGCTAGCCTAGTAGTTACCGATGAACCTATGAACCAATAAAAATATCAGTGGCCTCAAAAATCATAATCATCAGTAGACACTGGTAGCCCTTTCTCTGTATTTATTCTCTTACTGACTCCTCTGTGGAGATCTATTTTAGCCTTTCATGCCATGAAAGATCCAACCCTATTTGATCTCCTATTCCTTTGCAGAAATAACGGTACATCAAATCCTCGGTTAAAGGAACTAAACCTTCATCATCAGATAAATAAGACAAGTTGACATCATAGATTCATATCCCAGCATATTACTCACCTCTGGAACATACTTTTAATTTAGTTGAAGACTGAGAGAAGTAAAATAGACGAGTTGAAAGTGATGGAACATGTAAATCATAAACTAGAGATTACTTAGAAATGAAGGACAGTGGGCAGCTTAGATGAGTTCAACATTTAATGGAATGATAGCATAGAGTAATAACATCTGCTGGGAATACAGGGCTGTAGAATTTGTGCAGGCCTAGGGATATAATATGCAATCCTATATTGAAAAAGTTGCATAATGACTTGGTTTGTCAATATAGTTTTGCTGAGCTTGGAACTGAAGGAGCCGTGAGCTGCTCCTTTTCTACTGTATCAAAACAAAAAAAACGCCAGGCTAGGCTCACTGCACCACCATGACTTTTTATTAAATACCCATAAGTGCTTTCATTCCAAAGAATGCGCAAGGAAATTCAGGTTTACCCCTGGAAACAAGTCACAGGTCTAGTAGGACTAAGCCAGTTAACAAAACATAAAAACTTCATTAAATATTACAAAGAGAGTTCATTTCATTATCTTGTTTTGACTTGTCTTGTCTTGGGTTATTAGGAAAATGCAAATTATCCAATATTATAACCCGAGCCTTTAGTGTCTTTTTTTATTGGTAATTTAATAATATCCACTAAAAATAAATGACTGTACTCAAGAGTTGAACAGAGATTACTTTGAGGAGCTAAGTGGCCTCTTCAATCATATACTAGCAAGTATATGTTACCAGAATCAAACCCATCCCTGCAGCACGTCACATTAATTCTCAACCTGCCATCAGAACATCCACATTGCGTTGTCAGCATATCCCAGGTAAAACATGTCTATCCTTCATTGTTAACACCTGCTCAACAAAGGTATACTAACTGCAGACTGCATTTCTGGAGATTTTCCTTGCCTTTTCAAAGCAGCAATAAAAAGACTGAGATGTAGGAATACTGCTCTTTCATGTTAAATTGTAGTTGACTTAATCATACCTGAATGCACATCTGGCAAATGTTGCAGTTAAGGTGTGAACATTCATATATAAATTTGCCAGAAGCGTGCATTGTGCCCTGTTCTGCTACTGAATCTTGGATGTTTTTCAACATTATTTTAAGTAGCTTAAAACATAGTGAAGGAGATTTTTTTACTTCTCCAATTTTGCTAAAAGCAAGGTGTGCTCTACATTTCATAAAGCTAACAGCATAAATAAAGTAATTTGTTTTATTAATGTAAAAGTATAAAATGTACATCACACTTGGAATGTATATTATAGTTACCAAAGAAACATTACTTGAAGTATGCATTATTGCACATAATATAAACATCCCATAGAGGATTACAATCTAAACTGATATACTGCTTCACAGAAACCCAATGAATGGGGGAAAATAGTTTTTATTGTATAATAAACCATGATTTTTAGTTTTGTAAGCATCATTTGTATAATTTATATGTGCAGAATTATTTGTACAGATTTCATGATTTCAAAACTGATCAATGCGCAAAAAACACTAAGCACTTGAGCTTGTATCATACCCACTCCCGACAAATTGTGCAAGAGTGTGTTTGTCTTGTTTTTCATATATATATATATATATATATATATATATATATATATATATATATACATATATATATATATACATATATATGTTTTTATCATCAAGTTATACTAACATAAATTATTTGTATACTTCTCTATGAGTGGTAGACACTGTTTACTAAGTAGAGTAATATCCCATGATGGAGGACTGCAATGGTTATCCCACTTCACAAGGATGAATAATCAATTGACCCTGGAAACTACAGACCTATTAGTCTAACTAGTCTAATATGCAAAGCCATGGAATGAATTATCATGTTAATGATCAACAAAGACATAGACAAGCTTCAGACACTGAACCCAACCCAGTGTGGCTTTCTCAAGGGAAGGTCATGCCTATTAAACGTATTAAACCTAGTGGACTTCTTTGAGATGATCACCAAGGAAGTGACTGAGGGGAAGATGGTGCATACTGCTTACCTGGACCTGGCTAATGCATTTGATACACTATCCCACTTGTGTATAGTTGACAAATTCACTAAACTGTGCATAAGCTCCTACTTAAACTGCTGGATTGCCAGTTGGGTCACAGAAAGGACACAGAAAGTCAGGATTGGCAAGAGCATCTCAACTAGAGACCGGTCACTGGTGGGGTACCTCAGTGCTCCATGTTGAGATTGCTCCTGTTTGGCATCTACTTCTTGGAGGTAAAGGCTGTCAGGGCCATTGGCTGACCAAGTTCACAGATGACCACAAACTGGGAGTTGTCATGGATTCTCCCCATGACACAAGCATCTTACAACATGGTCTAACACAGACAAATGACTAGTGTCAAAGTCAGGACTAAAACTCAGTGCCAAGAAATGCATTATAGTACCTTTTGGGAAAACTAATCATTCTATCAATATGACACCCCTAAGAGTTGACCCAGTAGTCAGGGATCTGGGAACATATGTAGATAGTAATCTGGCCTTTGACCAACACGTGGCCAAGGTCATTAGAAAATCATGCTATATCTCCCAACTTATAAGTAAGAGAATGTCATCCAAGTCCAAGGAAGTCATAGTGGCACTTTATATGTCCCTTATCAGACCCATCATTGAGTATAATGGCCCCTTTGGCATATACCTGACCAGACATATGCAACAGTTGGAATGCCCACTAAGGTTCCTTGCCACGAGATTCCAAAGCATAGACACATTGTCCTATATGGAATGCCTTAAAGCACTACCTTTATACTCTTGTCTCCTACAGGTTACTGAGAGGGAACCTCTGCCTGCCATAAAAAAGCATCTTCAGATCCAGCTCTGATGGACCTTTTGCACATCTGCAAAATGAATAGCATCAGAAGCACTATATCCAAGGATTTAAATTTAGCTTGTGACATAAATAAGACATGTTGGTGAGACAGATATGTCTCAATGGTTCACCATGCTCTGGAACAGACTCTCCATCTATGTGAAGCAGAGTCCATGCCTAACCTTATTTAAGTGTAACCTTGACCAGTGGTTGGGAAATTGGAAATTCACCCTGGGTTTGGGCCCCCATGTCTCTGATGGACAGGAGCAGACAGTAATGCCAAAACTAATATACCCCCCACATAACCCCTAGAAACTTCCTAAATAACATACCCCTCCTGATTAATGTTCATGATACATAGGGACACAACTGGGTTGGATTGCACAGCTAGGCTTATAAAGGCCCTGCTGGTCGTTAGCCTAATATATTACTATGAACCTAAAAACTAAAGAAAAAAACATTTCAAAACCATACAGGTCTTATGGCAAGATCAACCACCAGGGTGGTAGTTTTTGACTAATCAAGACATTATGAATAAAAAAGGTTAAAGCTTTCAGATTACATGCACCTTCTATATGGAGCTGCTGAGCTGTTAACACACAGCTCA
This sequence comes from Protopterus annectens, assembly GCF_019279795.1. Lineage (NCBI taxonomy): Eukaryota > Metazoa > Chordata > Ceratodontiformes > Protopteridae > Protopterus > Protopterus annectens. The sequence goes on from NC_056733.1 coordinate 467,595,832, forward strand.
AAATGTTTATTTTTCAATTAGAGCCATTTGCGGAACTAAGTCATGTCACATCTGCCTTATCTAGTAGCAGTATCACATGGGCTCTAGCCTCCATGGTCTCTGTCTCTCTCTTTCTTAAACTAAACAGAACCCCCTGCAGATAGACCCTAGCACTGAGTATTTTTTTAATCTTACTGAGACATTGGGAAACATCCATCCTAAAACAGGTAAGTAACTAAAAAAGGAGATCCTGCATTGCTGAGTTGAAGCTTAATGAAGCTCAGAAAATACTGTCCCTGACAGGACTCCACTGTCTGAATTTTAAATGATGGTGCCATTTACTGTCCAAATATCAATATGTGGGCTGTCTTTGTATCTTGTGCTTCAGCCAGTCTTCATGACATTTTGAAATGCATGGGGATAAGAGAGCCTGAACCGCAGTTATCAAAGGAAGGTCTGGAAGCATATCTGCTCCTTTATGAAGGTTAACAACTAGAACATTTTTCCAGATTTCAGGAATAACATCTTCTAAGAGTGAGATATTATAGTTTTGCTTTGAGTGGCTCCCCACCTACATTATTGTAACTTCAAATACATCATCCCTTATATCCCCACCACTAACTGGCACCTGTACCACCATCTCCCCATAGGGTCTCCCTTTTCTGGGAGCTTTTGCCAGATTGTGGTTAACTATGACATTTGTCACAGATGGATGTGATAAAGCCAAATTCTTTGTGCCTGGTTTCCTAAAGCCAAATTCACCAAATGAGGGAGATTTGTCTTTTCAAGATGTTGTGCTTCAGTGCTGGGATAATAAATTCAACAGACTGGGGGGATCTCTTGTTGCATGGGCTGGGCAAAGTGAAACCCCCATAGCTTTCACATCCATCTGTTGCAGCTCCATTGAAGTGGCTGTTCTGGAAGGTACTGAAATCATCTGATGCCATATCTTACTTCAGCAACTGATAGAGCAGAGTTGGTGGCCTGGATGTGAACCCAGTTGTCATGGCACCAGATTTTCCTGTCATGCCCTAATGTGACTGCAGAGAGAGGCTAAGATAAGCCAGTGTTTCTGCACACTGATGAGGAAGTCCCTGTATGTGGCCATTCTTACACAATGAACTAGGTGGGACGAGCTTCTAGCCTCCAGATGGAGATGAACCCCTGGCAAACAATCCAAACTCCTCCACACAGGGAAGGAATGCAGGGGTGCCCCAACTCAAGAAAGTGAGGCTGTAGACATAAGCCTGCATCAAGAAAAGGGAAAAGTCAATGCCCAATTTTTAGAACCTAACAGTAAAGGCCTACAGCAGTAAAATATTCTGCAAATTAATTCAAAGCAGTTGCTTTATAAACATTTGTAAGTTACACTACAGACATTATAGAAATTATAGGGATACGATTCCAAGATGGTGGTTGTCTAAGTAGCACCCTCTCCACAGAGCTCTTAAGCAATTTTAAATTAATACTGCCATTGCCGGCAAATCATCAACTTTAATCAGCATAAAGAAAGTATAAAACTGCAAGTATCTTGGTTTTACATAAAGTTTCCTAGAAATCTGTTTTAACAGCAGTTTAAGTCTGTTTTACTGATAAAAAAATGTACAGCACGAGTTTCCATGTGTAATTAGAGGCCTGGAGGCTTCAGCACCTCTACAGCAGACAGCAACCATGAGGGAGAAAAGAAATCAAAGCCGAAGTCTCAAAATGCCCAAGGAAGCTGAAGGTATGGAAACTCAAACATCTACAACCAAGCTATCAGTAACAGCTTCTCCAGAAAAAGAAATTACTCCCAAAAGACAAAAAAAAAATGACTAAAATGCAACAAGAACAGAATAAAGACAACTCCAGACAAAAATCTGATAATCCCTTCACCATGGATGATCTGAAGAGTGCCCTTCTTCCTCTACAATCTGCTGTGTAAGGATTCTCTGAGCAGCTCAATACTTTTGGTGGCACCCTGAAACAAATTGCTGAAAGAATGGATTTTATAGAAGAAAGAACCAAATCCAATGAAATGGATCTTGTCCAGCTAAAATCAGAGGTGAAAGCCAAAGACAAGGCCCTGTCCGATATTCACTCAAAGTTATTAGACCTAGAAGCAAGGAGCAGAAGAAATAATCTTAATATCAGATGTCTACCAGAAAAATCTGATCACAATCAGCTCATTCCCACAATAAAACAAATTTTCAACATTTTACTGCTTTCAAGATAGCCTGCGTCTGACTGCATAATCGAAACAGCTCACCGAGCCTTGTATAAAAATTAGAGCAACACAAGCCCACGTTCAATCTATGTAAAGCTCCATAACCACCAAGATGTACAAGACATAATATCCTCCTACAAAAAGCATAAGCACTTAATCTGGAATACATATCCTATCTCTGTCTCTCAAGAGCTTCCCATGGAAATTAAAGAAAACCGCTGTAAACTGTCCCCGTACTGTGCAGACCTTATCAAATGGAAAATAAAATTCCAAATTAGATTTCCTAATACTCTCGCCTTCTTTCACAATGAAATAAAATACAGTATAGCTTCGTCCAAAGAAGCCAACCCGATATTCCAGAAATGCTTCGGAAAAGTACCTGAAGTCTAAGAAACATTACGGCATCATTATCCTTTTATTATTTGTCAATATTCCTGTGATCTTCTTCTCCGGTCCCAGCCTTCTGAAGTTATGCACTAGCTCAGCGTCTCTCACATAATTTTTTCTTTTATTTTAAATTGAGTAAGTTAAAAAAGTGTTGCAATCATATACAGTCACCAGGTACTTTTAAATTGAAATGAAGTTGCCCAGGGGACCCTTATAGGTGGCAATGTCTTCCATATTAAACCAGTACACCACAGGAAATGCTGACCATTTCCTGCAACTCTTGCAATCCTAGTTTGAATCGTGGGTCTGCCTGTTCATACGAGACAAAAATATGTTCCTCTCTGCAAGCTCCATGAAGATCGCTGTTAACCAGAATGAGTAAACCAGGTTAATGCAGAACCAGCACTACATGCCTAAAGATTTATTAAGGTGAGAAATTTTGATGGAGTTTGCAAACCCTTTGCTTAAATCAGGGTAATGCTCAGTGTGCAAGGTACCGGAGTTGTTAGGTACCGTAAGGAAGAGCTTGCTGTTTGGAAAACAACAAATCATACCCCACTTCCAAAAAACATAACAAGACACAAAATCTATAACCTAATTACAGCCAATTTACTCATTAGATTTGTAAATGTGGAAAAAAGGTTTCTAATGCGTCCTTTGAACAGTGGAAACCTTAGTCTGGCTTAAACGATCTCTCAGAGTAGTTTCATGGTGCCTCTGGTTATTCTCTAAATAAATCGATGAGTATTATTAGACCTCTCCTTCTGTGCCTACCTCTTATAACACTTAAGAATTAAATACATACTTCTCGAAGCAAACAGATTAAGATCGAGATAACAGAAGTTTATTGAAGAACAATGTAGGGTTAGAGGTAATGTTTCACATGTGAGCAGGATTGCGGTTTTTACCCAACAGAGGCTAAGCAACACTTTTGATAAGCTAGTTTAGCTTCATTAATCAATTGCTGAGAGTTATGTGTGGATCAAAGTACAGCTAGTGCTTTGCCCGAATTCAGGGTTAACTATCAGATGGCATTTACATGACTAATGCAATGATGGTGGATAAGTGTGCTTTAGAGCTTCAGTGGACTATTCAGTTGTCTATTGTGCTTCACTCCCATTCCTCAATCAATGTGTATACTAGGAACCTTGGCATGTCAAATGCTGGTCATCTAGGGAGTGGCTCTCCTGTCTAGTTTATGTTATATGTTCTGTAATTCCACCCAATACTTTAAGCTGGATACATAATTGGAACTGAGGCAAGCTGAAGAGGATTTGGTAAATGGGTCACTTCCAATGTTTGTCTCATGAAAATATACAGTTATAATCTTGATGGATGGTCCATTATATATTTATCATACCTGACATTAAGGGACATTAGCAGTCCTCCAGTTATATCTCACCTTGCTTCTTGTCAATAATGTCTTTCCTTTCTTCCCTTTACACTCTTTCTCCTTCTTTATCTGCTTCTTGCCTCTTTTTGTCATAATTATGTTTGTTTCTCTTTTATATAACTGGTCAAGATAGCATACTCCATGAAGGGGCTTAGTTAAAGGCAATGAAATCATTGTCACATTGTCAGTTTTGTTTTCTCATGCCTATTCTTCAAGATACTGTATTTTAGAGTATGCTCATCACTTTTTATTTCACACAAGGCTTATGCCATCCATTTGATGCTAAGGTTTCATGTTAGGGTCCGGGTACATAAGGTTTGAAGTTATATTCATTAATAATTATTCTTAGATGAATAGGATGGTGGTTTGTAAGATGACGTTGGTGATCAAGAAGAGGAGGAGTGTGAGGGCAGCACCAAGGATCAAATGGTAGAAATTGAAAAAGGGTAATTGTGAGGTGGAGTTCACAGAAGAGTTAAGACAGGCACTGGGTGGCAGTGAAGAGTTACCAAACAGCTGGTTAACTACAGCAGAGCTAGTAAGGGAGATGGCTAGAAAGGTGCTTGGAATGACATCTGGACAGAGGAAAGACGACAAGGAGACATGGTGGTGGAATGAGGAAGTACAGGAGAGTATACAGAGAAAGAGGTTGGCAAAGAAGAAGTGGGATTGTCAGAGAGATGAAGAAAGTAGACAGGAGTATAAGGAGATGAGGTGCATGTCAAAGAGAGAGGTGGTGAAGGCTAAGGATAAGGCATATGAAGAGTTGTATGAAAGGTTGGACACTAAAGAGGGAGAAAAGGACCTGTACCAATTGGCTAGACAGAGGGACCGAGCTAGGAAAGATGTGCAGCAGGTAAATGTGATAAAGGATAATGAGGGAAACGTACTTACAAGCGAGGAGAGTGTGTTGAGCAGATAGAAAGAGTACTTTGAGGGGTTGATGAATGAAGAGAATGAGAGGGAGAGAAGGCTGGATGATGTGGGGATAGTGAATCATGAAGTGCAATGGATTAGCAAGGAGGAAATAAGGATAGCTATGAAGAGGATGAAGAATGGAAAGGCTGTTCGTCCAGATGACATACCTGTGGAAGCATGGTTGGGAGGGTGGCCTAATGGTTAAGGTGTTTGCCTTACAAACACAAGGTGCAGGGTTTGAGTCTCACAAGGGATAATTGGCTAGGCTTAAAAAGGCTCACAAGAGCAGTTAGCTTAGTACTAATCTATGAATCTATGAATCTATGTTTAGGTAAAATGGCAGTGGAGTTTTTAACCAGATTGTTTAATGATATTTTGGAAAGTGAGAGGATGCCTGAGGAATGGAAAAAAAGTGTTTTGGTACTGATTTTTAAGAATAAGGGTGATGTGCAGAGCTGTGGTAACTACAGAGGGATTAAATTGATCAGTCACAGCATGAAGTTATGGGAAAGAGTAGTGGAAGCTAGGTTAAGAAGGGACGTGATGATTAGTGATCAGCAGTATGGTTTCATGCCAGGAAAGAGCACTACAGATGCGATGTTTGCGCTGAGAGTGTTGATGGAGAAGTACAGAGAAGGTCAGAAGGAGTTGCATTGTGTTTTTGTAGACTTAGAGAAAGCATATGACAGGGTGCCTAGAGAGGAGTTGTGGTATTGTATGAGGAAGTTGGGAGTGTCAGAGAAGTATGTAAGAGTGGTACAGGATATGTACGAGGGTAGTGTGACAGCGGTGAGGTCTGCGGTGGGAGTGACGGATGTGTTTAAGGTGGAGGTGGGATTACATCAAGGATCAGCTCTGAGCCCTTTCTTATTTGCAATGGTGATGGACAGGTTGACAGAGGAGATCAGACAGGAGTCCCCGTGGACTATGATGTTTGCAGATGACTTTGTGATCTGTAGTGAGAGTAGGGAACAAGTGGAGGAGACCCTCGAGAGATGGAGATATGCTCTAGAGAGAAGAGGAATGAAGGTCAGCAGGACTAAGACAGAATATATGTGTGTGAATGAGAGGGAGGATAGAGGAATGGTGAGGATGCAAGGAGTAGAGGTGGTGAATGTGGATGAGTTTAAATACTTGGGATCAATAGTTCAGAGTAATGTTGAGTGTGGAAGAGAGGTGAAGAAGAGAGTACAGGCAGGATGGAGTGGGTGGAGAAGAGTGTCAAGGGTGATTTGTGACAGACTAGTACCAGTAAGAGTGAAAGGGAAGGTCTATAAGAGGGTAGTGAGACCAGCTATGTTGTATGGGTTGGAGACAGTGGCATTGACAAAAAGGCAGGAGTTAGAGCTGGATGTGGCAGAGTTAAAGATGTTAAGATTTGCACTGGGTGTGACAAGGGTGGACAGGATCAGGAATAAGTATATTAGAGGGTCAGCCCAGGTTGGAAGGTTTGGAGACAAAGCCAGAGAGGCAAGATTATGTTGGTTTGGACATGTGCTGAGGAGGGATGCTGAGTATATTGGGAAAAACATGCTAAGGATGAAACTACCAGGTAACAGAAAAAGAGGAAGGCCTAAGATAAGGTTTATGGATGTGGTGAGAGAGGACATGCAGGTGGTTGGTGTGACAGAGCAAGATGCAGTGGACAGGAAGAAATGGAAACAGATGATCCACTGTGGTGACCCCTAACGAGAACAGCCGAAAGATAATGATGAGTTGAAGTTGGATTTGAAACTATTGTCAACCATTAACACTATTGATTAGCTAATGTTGATGTCTATAAATTTGTATGAATTTCATGATTTAGCTGAAATATTGCATTTATGCGCAGTTGGTTTTCTATTCTGATTTATTACAGTCCCTCAGATAGCAAAATAATGTTCATAGTTAAAGTTTATACTAATTTCTCTCCTTTTGACCTCATCAGCAATGTGTATTGATGCTTTGATACATCTGCTATGTTTTCTTGTTATTATTGGTCTGTAATCCTGTTTGTTTTTCTAGAAGACACTAATTACATAACAACTTTACCTAGAATGACTAGGTAAGGTTATAACCTCATTTAATGGCAACCCCGGAGTTAAGAGCTTGACGGATGTGTTTAGTAGGGTACCCAATGTCGACGTTTGGAATTAAGTCATTGTTGTACATAATATGTAAATTACATTTTTTTGTATTAGATAACCATATTATTGTTATATTCATATGCATAATTGTTCTTGATCTCTTTCTTTCTCTCTCAATTATAGGGGTTTTGTGGGTAGGCACAGGGGTAAGTTTGGGAGTGAATAGTGCTGCATTTTCAGTTGTCATTTTATGGGTACTTAAATGGCGATTTAGATTTAAGCCTCTCAATAGTCCTCTGCTTCTCTTTGACACCTCAACTATACAGCCAGTTCTAATCGAGAACTATATTAACCATAGATAAAGTGTGGACATTTTATTCATGGAATGTTAGAGGTATACAAGACAAGAATAAAAGAAATCTGCTAATGCAGCTTCTCTTAAAAGCAGATTCAGACATCTGTCTCATACAAGAATCACATATGATTGATGAAAACTGGGGTAATGAAAAAACAGAAAATGGGTTAAGGACATCATTCATGCAGGAAATAGTTCCAATTCTAAACAGGTAGCCATTATCATTAAAAACTCTTTTACACCCACTATTATTGATAAAGCATCGGACCGAGAAGGTAGGTGGTGTTATTTCACTTATTTAACTCCACTACTTCCCAAACCAATATTAGTCCTAAGTATTTATGGTTCTTGCTCTTATCAGCACAACTTCATTGTGAAAATCTATAATATCTTACTTAAATTCCCCAATTATTATTACATTTTGGGGGGTGATTGGAACGCTATAATTGACCCTAACACTGACCGCTCTAGTCGGTCTAAATCATACAACATAAAAGCCTCACTTGCTTTGATGGAACTAATTTCGGACTTTAATCTGGTTGACCCTGTTTCCTTTGGAGAAAACACTCGTGTTAACAATAACTTTACATGTTTCTCTAGCTGCTACAACTCTTGGTCACGTATAGACTTTTTTCTGATCTCCGTTATTCTACAAATTGGCAAATTAAATATTTTACTGAACCAATGTTTTTCTCAGATCATTCAAGGATTACTCCAATTTTAAATTTTGCATTCAGCCCCCCCTACATTACATAAGGTTGCTAGCTGGTCTATTAACTACAAATTCTTACATAATCCATCAATTACTGATGACATTGCACTAGTTTTAACAGAGTTTAATTCTGATCCTCGCAACACTGATATTCCCTATGACACCCAATGGGCTGCATGTAAAACGGTGATTAGAGGTATACTTATTCAAAAATCAACCTACTTAAAAAAGGTAAGGAAAGAAACAGAAAGCCAATTGATTTCAGAGATTAGAATTTTAGATGATAGGCTTCAAACTAATTACTCCCCAGATTTGGAAAAATATATGGTAGAGAAGCAAAAAGAATTATTTAAATTACATCACTCTAACTATTCCATGCAGGAACTAAGATTTATAACAAAATACTCTGAATGGATACAAACTCCCTCCAAAGCATTAGCCAGACTAATTGAGAGCGAACAAAGAGCACCTAAAATTAACCTCATCCAGTACCAAGACACTCTCTATAAATCTGACCCACAAATTATACAGCTATTTCACCAACAATATTCTGATCTGTATGCAAACAACAACCAACAAATCTCTATCCCTGAGATAAAAGATAATCTCAACAACATCACTTTCCCAAAACTCAACGAAGATCAGAAAAAGCTCCTACTTGCCCCATTTAGCCTACAAGAAGTCCTCAATATCATTGGCAAACTTAAGATAGGGAAAGCCCCAGGTCCAGACGGTTTCTCCCCAAACATCTATAAAACCTTCAAAGACACTTTAGCCCCTATATATGTTCATAGGTTCATAGGTAGGTACTAGGCTATTGGCCCTGGAGCCTATACAAGCCCAGCCAAAAAGGTACCCTGGCTTTTGCCACCCAAGAAAATTATTTTCCTGTGCCACTGTCGAGCAGAGCCACAGAGGCAATCCCTGGGGTGAATTTCCTATTTCCCATTAAATCATCAAGATTTTTCTTGAAGAGCTAATGAGGAGCTTTGTTTGATATAGATAGATAGTTTATTCCAGAGTATGGGAAGTCTCTGGGACAGGAATCTATCCCTCTGGCATGTTCTGTTTATTGTGGTGGCAAAGTTTAGGTCCCTAGAGCGTGTAGCTCGGGGGGATTGGGATTTCTTTAAGTGGAGCATGTCCAACAGCTCTGGGTTTGACATAGCTTTGATTGTTAGGCAGAGATCACCTCTGAGTAGACGATATGTGACTGAGTAAAGCTAGTGTTTTTTGAGACGGTCTGTGTAGGGCATCTGTTGGAGGCCGGTAATCCTCTTTGTGAGGTATTTCTGCAGCCTTTCCAGTTGTTGCAGATGTCTTGTGAGGTACATACCAAAAGGGGCATTGTACTCTATAATGGGTCTAATGAGTGATGAGTAGAGGGGAACAATGACCTCTTTTTTTCTGGATGAGAAACCTTTTGTGATGAGGTGTGCCACGTAAAAGGATTTCCTGACTACTGTGGCAATGTGATTATCAAAGGAGAGACTACTGTCCACCTGTGTCCCAAGGTCTCTTATCACACTTTTGGTGTTAAGTATACTACCGCCTATGTTGTAGTTCATGGGTACAGAGTTTTTACCAAAGGGGATGACAATGCACTTTTTGGCATTGAGCTTGAGGCCATGGCTTTGACACCAGGCATCTGTCTCTGTGAGGCCCTTTTGTAGGATGTCCACATTGCTAGGAGTTTCGATTATGGCTCCTAGTTTGCAGTCATCTGCGAACTTTGTTAGCCAAAGACCTTCTGTGTTAGCCTGTACTTCAGGGAAGTAGATACTAAACAGGAGAGGACCCAGGACTGAACCCTGTGGTACTCCACTTGTCACTGGTCTGAAGTCAGATTTAGAGTCTGCTACTTTCACAGTGTGGGTTCTGTCAGTGAGCCAGTTGGCAACCCATTTTGTGACATAGGGATGTATACCTAGTTTAGTGAGTTTATCTATAATTCCAGAGTTGGGGATGGTGTTGAAAGCCTTGGCAAGATCTAGATAGGCTGTGTGAACCATCTTACCTTTGTCTATGGCTTTGGTGACTGCTTCAAAGAAGTCTATTAGGTTTAGGAGACATGATCCGCCTTTTACAAACCCGAACTGGGTGGGATCCAGAGTTTGGAGATTACCAATGTCTTTGTTTATAAGTTCCATGATGATACGTTCCATGGCCTTGCAGACCAGGCTCATCAGGCTAATGGGGCGGTAGTTCCCAGGGTCCGTGGTGGCTCCCCCCTTGTGGAGTGGGATAACTGTTGCTGTGCACCATTCAGCAGGCACAAAGTCTGAGGTGAGGCTATGAAGGAACATGGTACTTAGGTGGGGTGCCAGTTCATTCTGTAGTTCATGTAGAACGCAGCTTGAGATGTTGTCTGGTCCCATGGATGCTGTGTTCTTGGCTTTGGAGAGTGTGGTTTTTACCTGTGCAGCCATGATTACAGGAACTTTGCATTCTTTGGGTATAGAGATGGGCTCTTTAGGGGGTGAGAGGGGGGTAAAGTTAGCACTGAACCTATCTGCCAGGATGTTGGCAATATCAGTTGGGTCTGTATATTTAGTGCCATTGTGCTGTAACTCAGAGCAGATCTGAGTGTTGCCATTGAGATTCTTGACATAGCTATAGAATGCTTTGTGGTTGCCTTTAGAATCAGTGGCGATTTTGTTTTCGTAACTAGCTTTGGAGGATTTTATCAGGGATCACAGCTTCTTACTGAGGCTGACCAGGGAGATCCTCCTCTCATGGGATTTTACTCTCTTTTGCAAGAGTTTCTTCCTTCTGTTGTACAGTTTGTTTATGGCAGGGGACCACCAGATTGGCTTCCATTTTTTGGAGGATAGCTTCTTGGTTCTGTATGGGATAGCATGATCCATGCACTCATGTAAGTGCTTATAAAGTGCAATTGTGTAGGATTCAGTAGTCGTAACTGTATTGTCCATCTGCATGGGTGTCATGAAGTTCACCACTTCTGTCTTAAGAAGCATGAAGTTGGCTTTGGAGAAATTTTTTACCATGGTTTCCTTAATGGGGGGTGGAGGCAGGATGTGGATATCTAGGGTAATTAGCTTATGATCAGATTGGACCAATGAGGCATTGACTTCAGGTGTGGAACACCGGTCACTCATATTGGTAATGACTAGATCTAGGATATTGTTGCCCCTGGTGGGGGTGTGGGTAAGTTGATCCAGGGCATTGGAGTTTATGAATTCTAGAAAGCATTGAGTGAAGGAATTGGTACATGAGTAGTTTTACCAGTTAATGGTGGGGTAGTTGAAATTGCCCATTATTATGGTGTTTGCTTGAACCCTAATATTTTCCAGTACATCAAGAAAAGAGGAGTGGGGATCCTGGGGCATGGTGGGTGATCTGTAGCAAGCTACAATTTGGATTCATAGGTTCATAGATTATTGCAGTTTTTCCCAGTTAGTTGCACTTGGATAACCTCGGCTGCATTATGCTGAGCAACTAGCCTGGAGGTGTGGATATCCTTAATGAATATGGACACACCTCTGCCTTTGGTGTTCCGGTCCAGGTTACATGGCTGAAAAGTGTGGTATGAGTTATAGCCTGGTAGTGCAGGGGTGCTCTCTGGAGCCTTGAACCAGGTCTCAGTCACTGCACAGATATCGATGTTCTCCATTTTAAGGAGTGCCTCGAGTGAGTGGATTTTGAGATTTAGACTTCTAGCATTGAGTAGTATCACCCTCAGTTTTTGCTTGCCTGTTCCTGTTACGGCAGTGAATTTGTCATTTGAACCTTGCCTAAAAAAGGCACTATAGGGGTGGCAAGAACCTTAGCCAGTATCCGGAATCCCAGGGGTGACAGGTGCAGGCCATCTCTGGCAAAGCATCATGGTCTGTCGACCATGTAATCCCAGAGAGACAGATACTGGATCCCTTTAGAATGGCACCAGAAGTTTAGCCAATTGTTGAAGTCAATCCTTTTGTCCTTGTACTGCAGCATCATTCTGGGTGATGCCAGAATACTACTCAGGGCTAGGGTCATACCTGCCTGGGCTACAAGATCGGAGAGCTCTTCCATGTCTCATTTTATGTAGTCCAGGGAGGTACGTCTCAGGTCATTCACACCAACATGGACAATTTCAGAGTCATATTTGTACTTGTTGTGGATTGACCTGAGTGCATAGGTTATGTGGCGGATCCTGGCACCCGACAGGCAGCTGACAGTAACCTTCTCCTTGTTTAGCCTGGTGAGTGGGACATCAGTGTGCCTGACTATAGAGTCGTCTATGACTAGTGTGTTGGGTACGTTGTTTTGCCTTATTGGCTGTGGTTGAGTGGCACACTGAGTCTGCGGGCTATGCGTCATTTGGGTTGTGTTGGGGGGTGGAGGTTGCTTGCATTTCTGCTTTGGATGTCTCTGTTGCTTGATTAGATAATTATTGAGAGCCTCCACAAATGTTTTTGTGTTTCTATGTGTGGATTTTGGTGGTGTAGATTTAGTGAGACTATGTGATTAGTGTGGTGTGGTGCAAATGTTTACTTTCTCCTCTTGACTGTCAAGTTCAGTCTTGATTGGAGAGAGCTTTACCTCCAGTTTGGCTAGATAAGTGCATCTCTCACAGGTTGTAGTGTTGGGTGGTAGGAGGAGAGGGTTGTCTGTGTACATGAGGCAATTTCTACATTGCCCCAAGAGGCCCAGATTCATCAGATAGACAGGAGAGAACACTGGGAGCTGACCCTTGGACATGCCTGAATAAAAAAAATATTTTTCTCTAGATAAGTGAGGAAAGTGAGTACAAGAGCTGTTTTTCTCTAAGCAAGTGAGGAAAGTAAGTACCAAAACTGTTTTCCTCTAGGTAATGAGGAAGGCTGAGTGCTGTTTTTATTAGTAGGTTATTTAGTGCTTACAAGTTCTGAACAAGTGCTGATCACGAATAAGCAAATTCAAGTGCTAAAAGTAAGAATCTGTATCTGGACTAAACTAGTTACAGGAAAGGGGGGAAACAAGTGCAAATGTGGGCTTTTAAATCAGAAAGTTGACAGAGATGGAAAAACTGCCCAAACGGCTAATAACTACAATTTCTGGGCCAGAACCACTCCTTATGTGCTAGATAGGTTACCTAGTACTTACCACTCCCACTGATAAGCTAGAAGGCTTCCCTCCAACACAGAAAGCTTGGGGTGGGGGACTCAGAAGCTTACATACAGTCCTGGATACAGCAAATCTGAATCTGGACTACACTAGTTACAGGAAAGGTATTTTTTTATATATACAGAAAAGTAGCTAAAACAGCAGTCAAAACAATTCAAATGCAGTGCAAGCTAGCACACTTGAGTATGTAGCAATGTTAGACCAAACTGTTTAAAAAATGCAATTAAATTAAAAATGACTAAAAACAATGCAGAAGGAGTCTATTAGGTAGAATGAGGTAAAGAGATGGGATTGGAGGGAGTGTCCCAGATCAAATCTACAGTGGGGGCGGGCAACTGCAAAAACCTCCAAACAACAACACAGGAACACGGAGGGTGGGTATGGGAAAACCAACACCTTCAGCAGAGATCTGAAAAACTATACAGTGAAGCAAAAATAACAGTGCACAACTCTGAAGTCAGCCAGCAATGATATGAAATTAGTCAAACAACAACTACCAGTACACAACTCTGAAGTGCCAGAAAAATATACTCAGCTCTGTATATCTCCAGATAGTTTGAAGAGCACTCTTTCAGGACACAGGAAGATTACTTCATTTATTTAATTGTATCTCCCTTAATGGTCCCTCAGACCTATACCTTAACTATTCTAAGACCATACTTTTCCCCAAAATTAACCTAGACAATTCTAATGTGAATAACTACTGACCTATCTCATTAATGAACGTGGGCATTAAAATCTTATCCTCTTTGCTAGCCAAAAGAATTAAAATAGTAATTACTTCCTTAGTCTCTAAAGAGCAAGGAGGTTTCATGTCCCAAAGACATACATGGGATAATACTCTGACACTAGAAACTATGACTGATAAGAATCCAAAATACACAATGATTCTAGATGCTGCCAAGGCATTTGACAGGGTCAATTGGAGTTTTATGTTCATTGTATTATCATATTTTGACATTCCCTCTAGTTTCAGCAATATGATCAAAACTCTATATAATATTCATTTACTCAGCTATACATAAACAAGAATTTATCAAAGCCAATAAAAATCTGAAATGGTACCAGACAAGGGTGCCCTCTATCCCTTCTCTATTTCTCTCCATTAGACAATTAACATACCACTCTATCCCTAGAATATTACACACGAAAATAAGGTTGACCGCGTTTGCGGATGACCTCAACATTTATTTTGAACTTCCTTTGACTGATACCAAAAAAATATGGTGACTATAATTTCAGACTACAAAATTAACTTAAATAAATCCTATATTTTCCCGATTAACCCAATAGCCCACAAAGAAAACCTCTTCACAGACTTTCCCTTCAACATTTCATATTCTTGCAAATACTTAGGGGTTAGTTATGATCACTGGGTTTCTTCCACAGTACAGTCTAACATTTCTCATCTATGGTCAACTATTTCCCAAGACCTAAACAGATGGCAACAGATGAAATTAGCCTTCCTATCTAAAACTTCCATCATTAAAATGAACATCCTCCCAAAGATTTTTTTACCACCTTTACGCTTCTCTCTCACACATTCCTAACTCATTCTTGCTAGAATTCATAAAGTCTTTGCAAAATTCATCTGACATCCAAAATCCATTAGGGTGTCATACCAGAGACTTGTTGTTCCAAAGTCTAAAGGTGGTCTTGGTATGCCAGACCTACAGCTTTACTATAGAATTCTACAAGCTAATAGATTAATTACTAAAGTCAGTTACCATCCGAACAATCATCCTTGGACCCCCCTTGGGTAAAAATGTGGTATAATCATGTTTTGGAAAAGAATATAAATCCCAAAGCTCTTCCTTTCTTGGACCCATTAAATCTAAGGAAGTTAAAAATACACCATATACTTGAAATATAAAATCAAATCCTTCCAAGAGATTTTTAAATCACTGAAAATAGACAAAGCCCTCCTTCTATTTCAGCCCATCCATTTAAATCCTATCATCAAGTTAAATAACAACATGATCAATCCTGATGACTTTCCTTTAATAAAAGACTTCTCACTTTGGGATATACACAAGCACAAAGTCCTATCTCCAAGAGAATTAAGAGACACCTTAAAAGTATCCAAGAAATACATTATAATTTTACAGCAAATCAGAGAAATTATTACATCTATATCTCAAAACCTTATGATTCCAGAATATGAATTCCTTCAGGTATCTAACTTGATGCAGATTCTAACAAGCAATAGGAATATCTTATCACTCTCTCGTAATTTCATAAGTACACTCCAGTATCAAGACAGGATGGTTTTCACGAATTACTGGGACCAACAAGGGGTCATCTTTCTAGATGAGCAAAAAATTAGCAGCCATTAAATCCACTATTTCATTTTCCCCCTTTAAAACCTCACCTATACACAATTTATGATTACTAATAACCTGTACTACACTCCTACACATCTAAACAATTTAAACCCTAACATATCTCCTGCTTGCCCTTGCTGCTCCTCCCCCCCATGCAGATATCTTACATATATTATGGTTCTGCCACTACTCTCACAGTATTTGGTGCTCACTAAAAGTGAGACTTGAAAAGATGGGCTACCACAAATCAACCCTCTCATGGGAGATGGCTCTATTACACATTATTAATCTTAAGCTTACAAAATTAAGACTTCATATCTTAATAACACTTTGCCTACTAATAAAATTTCATATCTCCAAACACTGGTTAGATTGGTCTAAAATGTCTTGGAAAGGGTTCAGAAATTTGGCTGTTAAATACATTACTTCTCATATGCTCATAATCACAAATGAGCATAAATGCATATATTTTCAAAAACTGTGGAATATCATTTTTGAACTTCTGGAAGATAATTAAGTATCACTGGCATATCATCATTATGACTCCCAATTTCCTCTTACATTTGAAGATTAAGATCAGTGGTTATGGTTGGTATATGTACCAAGTAGGGGCTTCACTCTTTGAGTAGCTTTTGTACCCCTCAACTGCATAAATGCTTTCTTTTCTATTAATTTGTTTACCCCCCAGGGTTGGATTTATCCTAAGGCAGCACTATTGTACATATTGTAGATAGTTATTATTGTTATTCTTTGTTTGTATGATCTCTGATGTACTAACGTGATGTTCTAACTGCAAATGTTTCGTTTGAGTTATGCCTTTAACAAAATTAATAAAATTTCTATTTGAAAAAAAAAAAGAAATTATAGGGATAATCAGCCTAACAACAGCTGAACTGAGACAGCTAGTGTGCTGCATAGCTGCCTGATTCATAGATCAGTTGTAACACCCAGATTAGAGACTAATCATTCTGCAGTGCTTCAGAAGTCTATAGATAGTGGGCAGAATTGTTCTGAATTCTGAGTTTTACAATTTGCATAATAAGTTCTGTGACAACTATCTTTGGGGTCCTGATCATTGTGCATCATGTTTATCTTTTGGATGACTTTCAAGAAGGAGGTTTTCATACACCCTAGGGTACTAATGTGTGACAGGGCAGGGCAGCACCACTTAAGTAGACTGACAGTCAGTGTTAGAAGGCTTAGAGATCCAACAAGTCTGCCATTTTAGTACAGTACAGAAAATTAAGATTATGATCTACTTAATAAGTTTCATCCTTTATTCCTGGGCTTTATTTCTGCAACTTCCAAATCTTTAACATAGGACCCTGAGCAAGTCAGTTAATTAGACAGTGCTCTCGGGTCACCCATGGAAAGAAAGACACACCTAGGCTACCTAGGTAGGCCTCACTTTACATGGTCACTCTAAATCAAGGACGGTAGAGAGAATATTTTACTGTGATTGACATGAAACAAAAATATAACTTTGTCCCAAATAACTTCCTACATTTTCTGATCCTGAAGGTGTTATTTTGCATTTCTTTACAAAAACACTGAACAATGCAGTACACTAACACAATGCATTTAATGATGATAGAATAGTGTGATTATCACATTAAAGGTATATTGTTTGACCATACTCCTGTTAAAGGAGCACCATCACCTATGTAGTAAACATAGCTGACGGTATTCTACAATGCTATCAATGATAGATGAGGAGAGGTCAAAACAAAAGATCATCAGTAGTTGGCTTTTTTTAAAAACACCCTTATCACATTCATATATAGTGAGTGGTGACATGGGTACACATACATTAATAGAAAAGAAAACAATCCATTGCAAGTATATTCATTTTCATGCATTATACATGTGTTTTCTCCTTTAACAATTATCAGTCACTCCATTACATAAATTGCTCAAGTCCTGCCTTCCACGAAATTTCCCTGCTTTTCCTCCTGAACTTTATTCTGCCCGCATTGTTTCCACATATTCCATTTACTTCAATGTAGTTTACTCCTTCCATTTTGTAAACATCCCACCTTGAATTCCTTTCTTTCCTCTACAACATTCAATACTACTGTTATGGTTGGTTTAGATTTTTCCATTTTCTAATAATTGCTTTTTTGGTTGCCAATAGCATAAAAATAGTAAGGGCTTATTTCAGTTTTGTATCTGCTTAAAAGAATCATTACCTTAGCTAACTTGCATGCAGTTTTTAAAATCTGCCAATTCACAACATTCCCCAAAACACACATTCTCAGTTACCCCTCTCATGCTCATCCCACCTCCAGCATTTACTATCTACCTGAGGAAAAACATCTCTGAAGTCTCCTTGGGATATAAAATGCCTGTGCAAACCCTTCAGTGCAAAAAACATATGCAATTTTCTAGACTTTGTTGCATCCTTGGGAGCCATACCAATGCCCTCCCATTGTTCTTTTGTACATTGCCTTTCCATCTCACTCCCCATGCTTTTCTAACTTCATCTGACTGTTTCTTATTCTTATCGCATATTATTTTACAAGCCTTACTAATTATTCATTATTAACAGCAGCTTCTGTTCTAGACTCAACAGGTAGTCTTTCACTTCACACTTACCTCTTCCTTTCCCCTTTGTCTATATTGTATCAGTCACTGGTAGGGACAACAACCTCCGACCCACAGTCCAGGCTTCTGCTTTGACTCATCCCATTCTTTTACCTTTCCCTCCCTGGTTATCAATACATTTTCTCCATTGCTAATAAATTCCAACCCTCTTTTGAATATTTTCTATTCCCCTACTTGCAGTCATCTCTACTAGTATAATTTCCTTTTGCCATTCCCATGTTGGTTTAGCTCTTAAAATACTTTCTGCTCCTTTATAAATGTAATATTCTATATGGTTATTATTATTATCCTCCTTAAGGGCTTGCATCCAATTTCCTATTCTTTTCTTATTTAGTAAACTTTTCTCCCATTTCAACAGAATTTCTTTCCAGTTTGATTTGTAATCTTCTGTTTGTATGTTTATGAGCCTTAACTGCATAGCTCTAAAGGATCCCTTCAAATCTAGTAATTCTAAACCATCTTGTTCTATGGAAATAAACAAATCATCCCACTTGACAAAGTTTACTGCTATATCCTTTGTTTTATATTCATTTATTTTGCATCCAGAAAAAAATCTGAAACTGTCTCAAAATGTTCCATGACACTGAAATATCCTTTTCTGGATTTACCAAGTACACAATAATATAATCTGCAAATAAGTATATTTTTTCTTTATTACAATCTCAGCAATATCCTTGAATGTGTAAATCCCTTGTTTTATTTGCCCATTTGCTGCAGTATAAAGCAAATAATAAAAAGGAAAGAGGCACCTCTACTTGGTTTCTCTTTACAAACACAGTTTGTCACAGAGGAATCCTCCAACCTTAATTCTCACATATGACCCTTCACATATCTTTCTAATTAACCCCATTATTTTATCATGGAATGCAAATGCTACCATTGCCCTACTCATAAAAATCCAATCTGACTCCATTGAATGCTTTCTCAGCATCAAGACCCACCAACAATAGTGGTGTTTTCTTACATTTTCTTTCCCTCTGAATCATCATTGTTCTATTGATGTTATTAAATGTTTACCTCCCCTCCATAAAAAACACATTAATCTATATCTATTAACTTTATCAACACTTTTGACAGTTTCTTAGTATTTCTTTATCCGGTATAGACATAAACATTTTATAATAATGGTTTAAATTTGAAATAGGTTTATATGAAGCTGGATCTGAAGGGTCTTGACCCCCTTTGGGTAACACAGTCATTACAGCTATCTTCCAAGATACTGGTACCGTCCATTCTTTTAAAATATTGTTAATTGACACCTTCCAGATCTCTATCAGTTTCTTCTCTCCAAACTTCCAAATATCCTTTGGAATGCCATATGTTCCTAGAGTCTTGTGTGCTGATTCATTATGCTTTATCATTTTTATCACAACTGCTCCTGTGTTAGCTTTTAATTTTTGAGCCCCATCTTCCTGTAACCATGGTAAAGTAAAGTCTTCCATAAATATATTCCTTTATCTTTTCTTGGTTTCCCTTTCCTCTGCTTTATTTAGGTTTTCACAGAATTTCTGAAATGTCTTTAATACCTCTATAGGGTGTCTGGTTATTTTTCTTATTATAGGCTCCCTAAGTTTGGCAACACCCTTTACTATTTTCTGTTGACTGCCATTGTGCCAATAGTTTTTGTGCTATGGACGTGTTATAAAAAATACTTGCTTAACAGCAACCTTTCTAAATTCATGAGCATTATCCAAATACTCCCTTCTTTCCTTTTAAGCATTTGGCAAATACTCTTGTTCTTGTTTCGTGAGATTTACCTTTGTTTGCTCCATTTAACCTTTGATAATTCCTATTACTTCTTTCGTATAACTCTTTCTGTTCTGTTTCTACCATATTTTTAAATTTGATTTTCATTTTATCTCACTCCCTAGCTATCTCTTTAGAAGGAATTTGTATCATCTTTAATAACTCTTGAATCATTTTCACTACCCATTCCTTAAGTTCCTTTTTTTTTATCAAAGAAATAGGAAAATGTCATACCAGTGTCTAATTTTTACTTAATTACTGACATCATACCTCTCAACTGTACAGATTTTTGCAGAATGTCCAGATTTTCACTTCAAAATTTCGGTCTGTTCCTCATAAATTTTATGTTTTTCTGGCAAATTACTTGGATGATCTGAGGAATTAAATTACTAAATAATGACATACACTTGAGTTTCAGACTTCATATCCTTTAAAAAATGCATTTTAACACAAACCATGTTATTCTAGCTACTTTTACGTTTGTAAGAGCACTGTTTAAAATCTGTCCCGATTTCTGGGCCTTTGTCCCTATTTCTGGGCCTTTGTTCCCCCCATTATGTAAGGTTTTGTACGGATTTCTTCAGCTAAGAAGTTGGAAGGTACAATTACTGTACATTTATCTTAGTCTTTACTACTGCATGATATGAGCTGAAATAGTTATGGGATGTGTTTCAAAGCTTTCGGATAAGTACCCATGCTCCTAAGAAATATAATTTCTATCCAGTATAACTCAGTTATTATACTTTGGGGAAATAATATATACATTCTGTCTGGATACTCCTAGTAAGTTAACATCTTTCATTTAGCTATTGCTATATATTTCTTCAGAAATTTAGCCTCTTTTGTTCTATTTTCCGTTTTACATCCCCCTAATCTATCCTCACTATTGCAGAAAGGTTCCAGTCTCCACCCATGAAGAATATCCCTTACTGAAAGTTAACTAGTCCTCCCATAATCCTTTTAAACTCCTTAATAGAAGTTTTATGTGAAATATAAATATATGCCAATATAACCCCTGCCAATAACCCTTTATTACTACAAATCTACCATTATTGTCTTTCTTCTCTTCTTTTCCTTTTTTCACTATTGGAGCTACTGTCACAATCAGTACTATTATCTCCTTTTCCTTTGTCCATGTGACTTTGCTAAATATCACTTCTAAGATCTTTTATTTGCCAAAGTCATATCCTCATTTCTAGATGTGTCTCATGTAACATTGCTATTTGCACTCTACAGTTCTTAATATAATTCAGTACTCTTTGCTTCTTGTTTATACGTACAGTGACATTTACATTCCGTGATATAACTAATAAGGCACTCATGCCAATGTGAAGTTATTGCTTTCACATATTCTACATGACAGTTTTTCTAACATATATTTTCAGCTTGCAACTTACATGCACACATTAATGTTTGGCTGGCTGATCTTATATGCATTTGTGGCTTCTCCTGTCTGTTTGAATCCATGTCACACTTTCTCAGACTTTCAGCTTCAATAAAAACATTCAAGAAAAAAACTATGTACATTTTTATTTTTAACCCCATCTCACAGTTTGTTTGTGTCTTTCGGCTTTTCCCGGTTAGGGGCCGCCACAGCGGAACTCCGGTCCGCTAATGATTGGCAGTGGATTTTTACATGCCGAGTTGCCAGCCCTGACGCACAACCTTCAACGAAGATACGCCCATTAACCCATGTCTCCACACAGAAGACGGTCTAGCTGAGAATCAAACTGGACAGGTTCTTACTGTGAGGCGACAACGCTACCGCAGCCCCATCTCACAGTAAACACACAAAACTATATACACTTTCCACAGAGAGAAGTTACCCCTCCATATAGGGGCATACACACAGAGTACCTTCTCAATTAACAAATCCTGCTCTAGAATAGTAGTTCAATTGTTTATTTGTACTTTCATAAAATTAATGCAGTCTATTCCTTCCAGTTTCTCTGGTATAGCAGAGAATCTCTGGTTTTCAATGTGCTCTTACTTCTAATTCTACTACTATTTGAAACAGCCTTTCCTGAGAAGAATTTATATTTATCCAGTCTTTCCTTGTTTTCATCCTCTGATTTCTGCAGTTTTATTAGCTCATGTGAATAAGCTACTTAAAGCATCTTCTAGTCTTTCCAGCCTTTTGTCATTTGACTTTATGTAGCCCTCTACTTATTTATTTATTATTATTTATTTCCAGTTTGATGACCGGGGATGTCCACTGGGCTCAGAGAGCCTGTTTTCAGTGGAGTCCAGGGGAGAAAAGCTCCATGTTACAAAGTTTAGATACAGATGCAATATAGAAAAGAAGAACAATTTACAATTATGTTTCATGCTAGAAAGCAGGTGTAATTTCTTACGTACATGTTACCTTTAGATAGACACAATATTATTAATGAACAATTTACAGTTAAATTTCATGTTAGAGAGCAGGTGTAGATTCCACATGTAATTGAAATACCTCTGAATATATTTGAATTTTTTCCTCTAAATTATTGGAAGTAATCTTTATCAAGCTGAAAGTTGAACTGCTTTTTGCTGAACAGCTGCAAGACTCCTCCCCACCAGACTTTTTTCTTCTCCTTTTCTAGTTGAATTTCTCTTACTTTTCTAGATGTCTTCTTCTAAGCAGTATGTGGACTAGCCAGTAAATGAATTTTACCCATATTATCAGCTTCCTCTAGCTGGTTTACTTCTAACTAAAATTGCTTTCAGCTAACTAATGCAATAAAGCCTTCATCATGTCTGTGACAAGAACTAAAATCATATACATAGGTAGATAAGTAAAAAGAACTAACTAGATAGATACAAGAAAAAAAACACACATAGCTATCAACAATATACATTATCTAATTAGAACACTATAAATACAAATATATATAGCTGTGTAATAATTAGTTCTTGTCACAGACCTGAATAAGGCATTATTACATTAGTTAGTTGAAAGTGATTTTAGTTAAAAGTCAGTCTTATTTATGTGTATGTTATGCTTTTCTTAATACCTGATTTTGGAATGTGGGTTGCAAATAGATAGGTAGTGTTTTCCATAACTAGGATTTAGCTTGATTTAATCAGTAGTAGTATGTGGGGGTGGGTACTTGCTGTTCTTAAATGCACTTTTACGGCCCTGTTTATATTGTTTGCCTAGAATGGGCTGGTTTAAAATTAAACAATACATATATTTCCATACCTAATTCTATGTGTATAAAAGGTGATATGTTTAACATTGTAAAGTATTTCTGATTTTTTGTTACTGAGGATTGCTTGTCTGTGACGAATAAAGGCTTGTTGCTTTGGAACACTACCTGGGTTTCATGATTTTTGGAAATTATTGTGACTGAGCTCATCAACAAAGCTTTAAGACTACTAGTTTTTCTGTTAATTATTAAACAAACCATCTGCAAAAAAGTTCACTAATGCATTTGAGTCAGTGATTGTTTGAGGCCTATAGTTCAGTGCTATATTGGAAGAATCATCCAGACTGTAGAGTCTTTTAATTGTTTAAAATAAACCTTTGTTATTATCCTTCAGAGTAGCTGTTAAGTATACCTCATAATTAGATATACTCTTTTAAAAGTCAAGAGGTACATTTTTCTGAATTTATTGCAATTGTTCCTATTTGAAACCAAAAGGGAATTTTTATATCTTCTCCACAAACTTATCTGTTTCCTTCTTAGTTTAGGTAACTTCAAACTACACCAGGGATGTTTATTACTCTTTAAGGATGTTTTCACTTCAACCAGGACACAATAATCTATCAAATTATTAACAGAATTGTAAAAAAAATTCCCAGTTCTCACTTATATCGTTATTTTCAAAACTTGCATACCAGTCCCAAGTTTCAATATCATCTTTAACTGACTCAAAGTCCGGTTGATAATATTTTTTCACTACTTCATAGTGCCTAACCAACTCAGGAAGTATGAAAACTACCTTAAGGCTTACACTTAAGTGGTCAGACTTCCCAACTCAGGACCTATATTACAACCATTCAGATTTAGTCTCTTAAAGATCCAAACAGAATCCAATAAGTTAGTGCCTCTAGATGCATCAGTGACTATTTGAGTATAACTATTTGTCAGACTTTTGGTTATGAGATAGTTTAATGCCTTTGTTGATGTGGCAGGAGCCACACAATCTACATTATGAGCATTTAGGTCCCTGACATTTAAATCTACCTTATCCAAAAAATAAATAAATAAATAAATTAAAAAAAAAATAAATAAATAAAACTTCCTTATAAGATTTAAAAGTTGCACATCCATTTCCCTTGAAATACTAGGAGACAGGTAAAATATTACTATTTCCATTTTAATTCCACTAACATCAATCTTCTTCTTCTTCCGGCTTTTCCCGGTTAGGGGTCGCCACAGCGGATCACCTGTCCGCTCATGATTGGCAGTGGAGTTTTACAGTGTTGAATTGCCAGCCCGGCGCCAAACCTTTCACAGAAGGCACACACATGCACGCACTCACACCTAGGGCCAATTTAGAGTGTCCAATCCACCTACTGCATGTCTTTTAGGATGTGGGAGGAAACCGGAGCACCCGGAGGAAACCCATGTGACCACAGGGAGGACATGCAGACTCCGCACAGAAGGCACCCCAGCTGAGGATTAAACTGGAGAACCTCTTGCTGTGATGCTAACCACTGCACCACCATGGCCGCCCACAATTCCACTAACATCAATACTCACTATGAAACATTCAGGACCATATCATTAAGTTTTGAGACAGAATTATGTTTGGTAAAGGAGCCATTTGATTGTTAACACACTTGAAAATCAGCAAAACTTCCCATGTCCCAATTCGGACATCCCAAATTGATCAAGAGTTCTTTCAATAGTCAAAATATCTATGTGGTGAGCTTAGAGTAGAGTATGAACACTCCTGGCAGTCACTAAGTCAGAACAAAAACACAGAAAGACCCAAGAACAACAAGTAGTTACAAAGTCTTGCAAAATGAAGTTTTCAGTGGAGCATAGTTCTGTTTCAGTTTTTAAGTCAGAACACACTTCAAAGCAGCTTTAGTAGTTGCACGCGATGTATCAAAATCGAGCTCCTTGCCAGTATGAGTAAATGACCCAAGTCTCTAAGTAGTAACACCCAAAGGTTTTAAGACTTCTCTAAAAAAATCTGCCAGTTGGAGTGGTTGACCTCCTTCTGAAATGAGAAAGATTTCTTCTAGTCAACACAGGAGCTTTATCAGTTTTAGTTTTTATTACATCATAGAAGGGTCAGGGTAAGAGGCGTGACTTCACTTCCTCTCAACCATCTGAAATTTCATGCAAAGGAAGATACTTATTATATTACCACAGTACCCTTCCAGAGGTTTATTCAGACAGACTGCTTCTCTGGCAGTATAAGCTTTCCCTCCTGTAGCTCTGTACTAGCAGCCACATTCTTCAAAACATTACTCCATAGGAAAGTCATTCTGGCTCTGAGAAGACTTGGGTTCATTATACAGGCTCAAAATGGTCTCCATGAGCAAGACAGAGCTCTCTAACTCAATAAAAGTTATGGCTCTATATTATAAAGTCGACCACTTACTTCATCGAATACCTAAACGTCGACCCGTCGTCATCGAACCGCATAAACACTGAACGCTATAAACTGCGAAATTTAAAAAGTCGGACTGTCATACTTGTCCCACCCCACCGCCCACTACATACTACCTACACAAGCAAACTAAATAACCCACATACATGCACTAACCAAAACCCTACTTCTAACCCTAAACTAAACCCTACTTCTAACCCTACACTAAATCTTGCATATACCACCATGTATGCACTTAACTTAACCTGCACCCTAACCCTAAAGTCCGTAACTATCGCACACTTACTTTAAAAAGCTAAACCCAAACAAACTACATAATCCACACACATACACTTAACAAAACCCTACACTAAATCCAACATACATTACCATCTATGCACTTACCTTAACCCTCACCTTAACCCTAAGGTCTGTAACTATCGCACACTTACCTTATGGAGTTATACTGCAGAAGGCCAACTATGACGACTTGATGTTCCACTTTTGCTCTTCTGGACGATTGATGTTTTCGTGGTTCGATGAAGACGGGTCGACGTTTAAGCATTCGGGTAAGTAAGTGGTCGACTTTCTAATATAGACCCAAAAGTTACAGCTACTTCCTTCAGTGTCCTATCCAAATATCCTCCTCCCTATTAATAAAATCTTGGGTTTCCAGTGAAGAAAGGCACATACCTATTGTGTCTAACCCAATTAAAAGTAAAAAAGGAGGTTGCTGACTATAGGGAAGATATATATTCAGAAGGACAAATCATGCATTGCAAATTTCTCCTTACCTCCTCTGTTGTGCAATCTTTGAATTAGTATGTTTAGAGATGTGGAGGTGAGGGGGATCACAGCCCATGTTGAGGGGATTAGGGGTTGTTATGTACACTACTTCTAAAAGTAAACTTTAAACACCGCACACAGAAACTCAGAAAGTACTGGAACACACACACACACACACACACACACACACACACACACACACACACACACACACACACACACACACACACACACACACAAAACACCCAAACATCCCAGCTCATCCTAACAACCAACAAACCCTAAGACCTATACTTGAAAAAAAAAGCATTAACAAAACATATACAGAATGGCAAGATTTAAAAACGAAAACAAATGAAAACACAGTGTCTCCTTTTCACTTGTGTAAACAGCAGTTTTGTACAACTATGTACACAAAATGCACACATACTTTCCCCATTGCCCACCTAAATTACCTCCCAGAAATGAAATTCATTTTGATTAGAATGAAAAATAAATTAACATAAAAAATGAAAAACAGTCTAAAACAATGATCACAACTAGCTAAATGGCAAATAGCATTACCAGCAAAAGTAACCTGAGTCTAAATATCTAAAGTAAGATTAAAGTAACTAGAAATTAACATAGCCCAGCAAAATTTTTCATTATGTTTTTACAGTAAGATAAAAAAACAACTAAATTATACTACTAAAAATGATTCAAAAGTACTTCAGAAATAGAGCAGAAAACTACTCAGGAAGCACGTTGTTTACAAAAATCTACTAAACTATTCAAAGCACTTTTCAGCAGGCAACATACACTATTGCCACAGTCCATTGAAATCAATGTGAAATAGTAACTCAGTCCTACAGAAAAAAACAGACAAATGGAAAACATTGGGGTTTGGTTTGAATAATAAATGTAATATCTTGCATCATAGGATTGGAGAACTTGGCATACATCATGAAACTTATTCTCTAACTATAGAGCATGAGACATTTAATTTATTACACATTAGATCATAATGTATTTTATACAGATAGATAGGGAGATTGCTTGATAGCTAGATAGAGAGGTCTGCTTTCACACAGGGAAATGTTTATATAATAAGCGACTCTCTAGTTAGGCATACATACTCCACACTCACCTTATGGGACAAGACCAGGGTGACTGTAAGCTGCTTGCACTGTGCCAGCATCTGTGATTTTACAAAGGCCCTAAGGTCCCTTAAACCAGACAAATATGACTGTGGCTATAACCTAGAGGTGGCCCATGTGAGAGTGAACGACCTGAGGCACCCTGCCCAGAAGAACAAGCAGTGAGACATGATGGAACTTACTGTGACTCCCACCACTGCTACAAATATGTGATGGGCACCAATATGTGCTGTCCCCATGCTGGGCCAGTAATTAAGGAGTCTGAATCCTCACCACTGACACTGGAGAGGGGAGTGCACTTGGAATACAAATGGGTACAGTCAGTATTTTCAGATGCAGACCTCTCTGCATCAAGTACAATTTCCCTTAAGAGAACACAGGGAACACACTTAGCCCAGGGTCTGGATGTCTCTATATCTGTCTCCCTTCAGATCCCCAATAAGATTCCTCACTGGCACAGCTGTAGGGTTAGGTCCTCAGCCGAGTGTCCAAGCCAAGTCATCCAGCACCCTCAATGTAAGTGCAGTATTTCATGTCTCTTCCCTAAGTAGCTGACACACATGAACTGAGTGAGTTAATTTTCACACACACATGCACACACACACACACACACACACACACACACACACACACACACACACACACACACACACACACACACACACACACCTGGGAAAGGCTGGTACAGATTACCCGCTCTACCAACTTTGCCCAGACTATAAGGTAGTTATTACTGCCACCAGTCAGTACTATAAGGCTCTTAAAGTGTATCCAATTATACTGTGTAATGTTAATACTAATACAAATGGTACTAGTTCACCAAGACAGCTAGGCCTTCTGTTGTAAATATATTTAATAATAAATAAAAGTACATGAAAATACTGAATATATATTCACAGTAAACCACAGACTTAAAATCACAGAAAATATTGAAAACAACATTGATGGACAGACTCATACAAATAAAGAAAAACAATCTCCAAACTAAGCTTCACTTTCTTCTTGACTGAATCTAAGAGAATTTACTGTTCCCTAATAACTTACTTGGGCAAGGCAAGATGAAATATGTGAGCAGTCTTTCTAGTCAGGCTCTCAAACAGAATACTCTAACCTCTGAGATTACTCCTTGTAAAATATAATATCCAAGATGACTTGCAGAATGACATCATTTGGTCACCTGACTCTAGGTTCCCACAATATCTCCTTTTGAAGTTTGAGACAGGACTTTAGCAGACTGCTACAATACATATTTAGAGATTTTATGGCAATACCTAGGAGCCAGAAACATTTACAACACTCCCCCCCCTTTACAAAAGCTAACGGATAATGGCTGCTCCCGGACCTACCGTCGCAGGGCCTACTCAACACTGTGGGGTGACATTCAATGATTTAACAGCTCATTTACATTTCCCTTATTTTTCTTAAAATAAGCCAGCTGGTTAACCGTTGCTGTGCTTGTGGCCCTTATTAAAACATATACATTTAATTCAGATAGCATAATAAATGTATATTTCTCTTTATTTCAGCAGGGTGCACTGTTGATACATTTTAACACAATTAACACAAGCAAAACTCATAACTACGTTTTCAGCAAAAGCATCTGTACAAATCAGCTTGATATACAAAGGGCATGTAATTATTTACAAAATTCCAGCTATCTGTGCTGGCACAAGTCATACATCCACTGCCCTACTTCTCCCTGGCATGGCTGGCAGTACCTCCTATCACCACACTTACAATGCATGTGTTAGAGGTAGGAAAGACACTAGTCTTGAGTAGTATCATGCCTTCACCAAGAATAATGCCTAAATACAAAGACAAAATAAATGGCTTTAACAACTGGCTAAGTAATTTGTGTCATTCTAAGGGGATCCAGTATGTGCAAACCTGGTATGATATGGTAAATAAGACATCCTGTTTCATCAAGTATGGCTTGCACCTGTAATACCAAGGCTTCTACATACTCTACATACTGGCTAAAGCATTTGCAGCCTGCATAGTGCCGTTTTTTCAGGCAGAGTTCCCCTGCTGGACATTCCTACATAAAAAAAACTCAAACTCAGATGTGGACAACATCAAGGTGGCACTACTCAGTGCTAGATGTCTAAATAGAGAGATGTCAGAACCTGAGCCCCTCCTGCAACCTTGTATAATTACTGAGACATGGTTTCAATGCAATGACAGCCCTCCCTCTATACCAGGGTTTAGCACCTATCATGCATTCAGACCACTGGGAAACTGTGGAGCAATATTTATATTTGTTAGAAGCACAATTACTTTACATCAAATTACCCACAACCCTAACTTGGAGTTTCTGAAGATTTAAATCACCTATAACAACTCCAGCTATTAGTTCATTGCCAGCTGCAGATCCCCATCAATGTTATCTAAAGATCATAGAAATTACCTCAGCATGATTGAGGCATTAAATTTCAAACCAAATACCTTCTTACTAGGGGACTTAAATTACCCAAGTATCGACTGGCACACTTACACTCTAAAAATAGTTATGCTTATCATTTCCTATACTTTGTTAATACCCCTAGACTGGAACAAATTGTAAAGCTACTCACTAGAGGCTCTAATATCCTTGATCTGGTCCTTTTAAGAATGGGAGGGTTCTGTGTCCTTAGTGCATACATATATATACATACATTTTTTATGGTATATATATATTTCCTTGGTCTATACATATACACATTATTGAACATTTTGCATATAAAAAATCCTTGTATGTAAGGTAATTACACGGATTAAAATTCATACATACATTTTAGCTTAAATATTTACTTCTGTTTGCTTGCTTGCGGTTCACCTTTTGGTTGGTATCATACACAACTGTATTTTATTCTGTATATTTTATTCATATAATGATTTTTAGGTTTTCATAAAAGAATGTTAGGCTTGAAGTTAATTAATTGTATAATTGTATAATTGTTTGGAAACATTTGTGATGTCATAATTAATTGTAGTATTTAACATTGTGAATGATTTTCATGTTTGTAGCATTTTGTCTGAGGAAGGTGGGGAGAATCTCTCTACCGAAAGCGCTTATAAATTAAACGGCTATTTGGTTTGAATCTGCTCAGCCTTTGCTTCAATACTTCGTTGTTTCCTATCTTTTTGTTTTTGATCTGGTCCTTACCAACCTAGCCCCTGCCTGCATCCCACCATGTATCTCCTCATCCCCAGTTAAGTCTAACAACAAATTAGTCTTTTCTCTCAGGCCTACTGGTACCACCCTACCATAAAATGAGACCATCGTTACAGACTTCTCACAGGTAAACCTACTTCAGCTTGTAGAAAAGCTATGCAAAATTCCCAACAATCCCATGCAGATGGACCCAACTGAGAAGATTGCTGCATTTACCTCTGACTTTTATCAGCACATGAGCAGATACATAGAAAAGTCAGTTCACATCTGCCTTAAATATAATTGCAAATTCAGGAAGAAACCTTTCTGGTGTAACTCCCGTATTAATAAACTGTACAATAAAAGAAGGAAAATAATGAAAGGTTGGAAGAAATCCCAATCTTCCTACCTCCAGACTACACTGAAGCATGCCAGTAAGGAACTTAAAACACTATTAGAAACTGTAACCCATAGTATGAACTTAAGGTTTGTACAGATTCCAACAGAAACTACAAATCTTTCTTCAGTTATGTCAGCAAATTAAGGAATAATGTCCAGCAATGCACTGAACTCATCCATAATAATATCACCCATTATAACCCCACAAATTTAGTTAATATATTAGCACAACTGTACCCCTTCTACCCACACTGTTGCTCCCACTATCCCTGAGAATTTAGTTTCCCCTGTTATCACCTTAGAATAAGTCTTAGAATCCCTGTGAAAGGCTAAAAATAATACTTCCATGGCACCAGGCAAAACCCCAGCATGTTAGATGAAAATTTCTTCCAAAGCTATACAGATGCATGGCTCAAATACTGCCCAGTTGACTTGGATGGACAATTGAAAAAGAAGCTGCCTTTGCTGACCTCACTGAGTATTTGGAAATCTGCCAACCCTGATTTACACTCATCTGCTTCTTTCTGTGTTCCTTATCTGATAATTACAACTAGTCCCATGGCAAGATGGGAAAATATCTAAATGATAGACCACAAATGTCCCATTTTCTATTATCTTTGCTCATTTATCCTTAATTTATTCTCTTTCTTACAGTTTTCTTTATTTTTAGTAAACTGCAGTTATATGATGAAAATGCCATGTCCATTCTCCATAGAAATGGCTAGAAGGTGTACTGGCTGAAGTAGTTTTGGTATGGTGTCCAGCTACATTAATCAATTTAGCTCCTTACTAATCATCAGTGCTTCACAGTAAAAATGTCAGGAATGGGGTTTTAAATTCAAAGATACTGGAATACAGACATGATGTAATACCTTTTATTGGACCAACATAGGTTTTGCAATTAGTCAAGCTTTCCAGTTGGCATGAACCCTTCAAGAGTTATTAAGATACTGATGTTAGATACAGTCCTTAAATATCTACATGTGCCTAGAAACTGAAGTGCATCATTTATTTCCAATTGGCTAAAAAAGAAATCTTGAAAAATGTTAGTGTGTAAAAAATGAAGCTTGGATTACAGAGACAGACAATGTGTGCTCTCGCGCACACGTGTGTCTATATGAGAGAAAGGGACTGAAACATAGAACAGGGTCATAACATGCTATAAAAATCAAAGTTTGGCATGTTACATTACAGTTAATATTCATTTACCAGGGAAGATAACATTAAGAGAAACTGTTCTGACGTTAAGTGAGATGATAAATCTCAAAACAAGAGGTGTGTAAAAAGGTTAGTTAAATTCAGAGAAGGAAAACAAAAAAGTTATAATTTCCAAGTAGTCTGTCTTAACAAGCAATCTTTGTGAGACAGATGTTTAGGTTAACAGAAAATATGAATTAGTGATAATGTCCAGTTCACGATGATGAGAAAGACAGGGACTACCAAGAAAATAAGATACAGGGTTAGACTGCATGGATATTGCATGCAGTTAATACACTACACAAGCTGTCGTTTAGCTAACTTGAAAGAAAGAAAGAAAGAAAGAAAGAAAGAAAGAAAGAAAGAAAGAAAGAAAGAAGGAAAGAGGGAGAGAGATGAAAATAACGTTGTTATGTTAGCCTAAGGTTCTGAAGAAAAGCAGAATTGGTTAAAGTTTGTTATTCTATTAAAATGAACATTAAAACCCTACTGACTATTATGGCTGCTACTGGTCTAACCCGAATGTTGCCTTATGTGAAGTTACATCATGTCTGTGTTTCGGTGTCTTTGTGTTTTCTGTTACTGTACCAAGACTGCATTTCTTTAATTGTTTTAAATCCACTAACCCAAGGGCATCTAATCTGATGAACTTGCCCCTGCATCTCAGATACAGCTAAAATAGAAACAGTGCCCCCATCAAGCAACTTTGCTTTACCAGGATAATGACTGTTATTCAGCAACTGTTCTTGACCCTATAAAACAGATAATAAGAATCCTTTATAAAATTACATTGTAGTGCATTTCCACAAAGATGAGCATACAAAAATAAATAAATAATAAACCTGCACAATATATGCAAATTGCTTAACAGTTTACTTGAGGCTTTTTGTCCTGCATAGAAATTAAGTAATATTTACTAATCACAAAAATGGAGGGCTAATTAGCAGCAAACCGTGGGTAACATACCGTTTACTGTTCACAAACATCCTTGTTGGCCCTGTTTGTGGGACTACTGAATAACTTCTTCTACATAACTTTCAGGTTAAAAGAGGTGATTGTCTTTTTAACCTTAAAACATTGTTAATTAACAGTAAACTCTCAGTTAACTGGCACCCATGGGGATTGGTAGATGCCGAATAACTGTAGTTTCTGGTTGCTTGAGAGTTGCTATTAAAAATAGGCCTGACTAATACTGTACCCTATACTATTTGGTTTGACTTATTCTCAAGTTGAGGAGACAGGGAATTTATTCCTATCTTCCTTTTTAAAACACTAAAACTCTAAAAATGTAAGATATGCTTCTGCGGGGAGAAAACAGAAAGTGTAACATATGAAAATTGTGCTATATTTCTTCAATATATTTTGCTGGTTCTGTGAGAGTGTTGGTTGCTTGAGTTCTGGTTAACTGAGAGTTTACTGTAGTTAGCTTCAGTGCAACATCTTCTTGGGCCTTCTGCACAGTACATTATGAAACTTAAAATAGAGATGCACAACTGCATTCTCTTATTTAATACTCAATTTTTCAAAACCAAACTCCCCATCTTCTTCTGTTGTAATACAAGGGTCGGTATGTTCTGCTGTTTTTATGTAAATCTGGGAGTTAGTATTTTACTGTTACCATTTTATTGTTAGTGTTTTACTGTTACCCTTTTATTTATTCATTTTTCATGTACTATTCCTCTTTAAATGAGCTAAAAGTATTCATACTTCTGCTTTATTAACTTAGTATTCAGCTGTCACTGACCTTTACTATACCAAGATTTTATTTCATCTTCGCACTGCATTGCAATGTTTATCTACTGTGTTGTGTTTACTATATGGCCCAATACCTGATGCTTGCATGCTCATACTATTGCTGTAAATGATTTGTGATCTTTCATGTATAGTGCTACAACATACCACTGCCAAATAAATTCCAGTATACCCATGGAAAAATGACATTGTCTCAGTGGTTCTACCAGGTTATAGCAGTACAAATAAATAAATAAATAAATAAGAATTTCTCATAATGGCATGCCTTTTTTATTTTAAGACTGAAGTACCACCATTATCTGATAATTCTGCCACCTTGTGACAGTGAAATGTTAGGCAAACCATGAAACAAGATAACTGTTAGTTTCTACTGAGCCAGTGTGCGTACTCTAGAACAGCAGTCATAGTATGCCAGTACGACCTCAAACAATAATGCATGAGCATTGTTGCCCTACACGGCAATCTGCGATCTTTCCTAATAAAACCAATGACTATGAGTAACTGTTGCCTGCTAAGTTGTACTTACATAGCGAAATACAGTTACTTGAAGGAAAGAGAGCTCAGCAAGAATTTGCAGGCTTTATTGTGGCTTGGATACTCTGAAGAGTGGTAAGCGTCAGGACTCCAGAACTGACAAGATGTGACGAGAGTTATAAAAATAAAAGGGGTGTAAGCCAGACTGCACTGAAAATGAAATACTCTTTTTTAGTTTATACACTGTTCTCTCCCTCTCAGTTTTGTATGTAGTCTTTAATCCAAAACTGTCAAACAAGGTAGCTTGACACTTCTGATTACCTGTAAATCATGGAATAGGCCTAGTCGTCAAGCGAGCTGAAGTCCTCAGTTGTAGGGTCTGTTTGCAAATCACATAACTTGATTAAGAACAATACCAGCTAACAAATAAAAACACACTGGGCCTATGGCCTGTCTACAGGTAGCCACTTAATTAAGCACTGGGAAATGTTACAGAGCTGGATATGACTATAACCACTACCAGAAGAAAGGAAAGCAAGAGGAACAGAGAGAGAGAGAGCTTAACAAAGAAGTGACATAAGGATTGTATAGACTGAACTGAATGTCTGCGTGTGTGTGTGTGTGTGTGTGTGTGTGTGTGTGTGTGTGTGTGTGTGTGTGTGCGCGTGTGTACGTGTGTGTGTGTGTGTGTGTGTGTGTGTGTGTGTGTGTGTGTGTGTGTGTGTGTATGTGTATGTGACTGGGGGCAAGGGAGATGATGTATATCAAAATGATGCATTATTCTTTTGGGAAAACTTGGCTAGGCTTAAAAAAATCCCCTGTGTCTTTAGCCTACTAACAATCTATGAATCTATGAATCTATGACACTCATAAAAAAATGATAACAGAATCTTGCTTATGAATCATGCATAGCTACATTCAGAAAATTGATTAAAAATAAACCTTTTATTGCTGTAGTCTACTATAGCATTTTATATATATGTATATATATATATATATATATATATATATATATATGGATTCACTTTATATCCTCGAAATACTGAAATGTCAAAATTCAGTATTTCGAGGCTATAAAATCGAAACCTTAAACAACGAAAATTCAGAAGCGCGAAATTCAAAATCTCGCACTCTGGAGATTTTGAATTTTGCGCTTCTACTCTACACACACATACACACACACACACACACACACACACACACACACACACACACACACACACACACACACACACACACCTTCCTCCCCACACACAAACACAGGCTCTCTACTACATAAAAGAAGGGGGGCAAGGCCCCCGGCTCCCCCCATGTGGGGGGCTGTGCCCCCCACATATCCCTACTTAAATATTCTAACTCCAAGGTCGCACTACATGCAAACACACACAAAACACCACCACACAAGCTACATTCTCCTCACACACACACATCACAGCAACAAAACACACTAACACACACTACAGCCCCTACCCAAAACCCTTAACACATACACACTTACCTGAATCCATAACCATATGTATATATGTATATGAATGCTTAGCACTTACTTGTTTTGTAGGAAGAGTAACAGCTGGGTTACATATGTTTATTGAATAGAATAAGGAAGTGAGACATGGGAAAAAGAAATGAAAACAGTCATATCATTCTGCTTTTCAAATTGTTTAAGGAATACCTTCTACAATGCAGAAAACATTTAGTCATTAAGATCCAAAAAAAAAAAAAAAAAAGAGAAAGAAAAATAATAGAAATGCCTGCATCTGTAAAATTAGTGCCATGTGGTGATGTGAAAGAACATCTATAATGAATCAGAATTAATTAGTAAAAATCCTGCAGCCTTACCCATTGTCAAAAGTGCATGCATGTTGATAATGCTGATGATTTTTAGAATGTGTCGGTCAGAATATTAATCAGTTATTCATGATTCCATCTCTATTAGTAATAATAACACAAGAACACTTCAGCATGAACTTACAGACATATTTCATTCACTATGTCATTTAAGTATGGGGAGATTCCTGGAAGTTGGAGACATGCATTTGTTAAAAATTGTCTTTAAGTAAAATGGGAATAGGAAAACCCAGAGTCATTAAGATCCATACGTTTACTTTCTTGTTGTGGAAAATAATGGAGAAGGCTATTCTGGATAAATTATTGTCAGAACTGGAAAGGCTGGGTCTTAAAACTCTATATCAAATGCATATGTTAAAAATAGATCTATGTATAAAATAATGTTCTATGATAATATAAAAAATAAAAAAATTATACTGTGATGTAATTTATAGAGACTTAACTTTGATAGGGTCATACACAAAACACTGATCAATAAATTAGAACAACTTGGTATTAATGTAATCTTGATAAGATGTATGGTTGCATACCTTACAAATAGGACATGGCAAGTATTATTGTTAGCATACAGAATGCTAAAATGCAAGTGTCAGAATTAATTTATGAATTTTAGCAATTGCTTCTGAGCAAGCTAGGCCAGAAAATATATTTTTGTATTCTTTGAGACATGATTGTGCAGCTGTGTATTGCAGTTTTAGATAAACACATATCTGCTTCATCTGTCAGAATGGAGCACTGCTTGCTTAGGAAAAAGCAGAAACATAGATATTCTGCCATTGTATTTCATTCTTGCTTTTATAACAAGAACAGTAATGACTGGAATGTTGTTTGTATAAGGGAAACCTAATACATGTGAAATCATGGGAAAACTGCTCAGACTTACAGAACATTCTGAAAAGTTGCAGTCTCAGCCATCACCAGATAATGATTGCATGTTGCTGCTGTCAGCTTAAGAATATGAATTGTGACTGGAAAGAACATTCCACAAAGTACCAATTAAGTTGGACAATACTTTGCTTCATGTATATAAGTTAGTCTTTGAAGTCTGCCATGTTAGATTGACTTCTTGTGTAATCTCACTAGCCATCAGTTCTATTCCAGACTTAATAAATTATTGCCACAAAATGATTTTATGTCTCAGTTACAGTATACTGAGATGGAAAGTGTTTGGCAGGTTTAAAATCATAAAGCAATTAGACAGGTGAATTTCTAGGTTACAGTCAGAGTACTCCATGGGGCTCTGTTCTAGGCCCATAATTGTTTAGGTTATATATTTTTAGATATATCTTTTTTCTCTGAGGTGTTCCATAATCTGTATGCAGATGACTTGAAAATGAATAAACTGATTATATCTGTTACAGATAGAACATGTCTACAAAATAACTTGACTAAATTGACCATTTGGACACAAGAAAATAATATACTGATAAATACGTAAAAAAAAAACGTAGTATATGAGATTTGGGTGATATAAATTGAAGCATAAATATTTAATACAGCACACAGTGATTGAAAGTGTGGGCTCATTAAAGGGCCAGTTATGTGGATAGATCCAGCTTTGAGTTTTTCCTAATAATATCAATCAATTGCTCAATGATAATTACAAAACTGCAGTCTGTGTAAAAATATTTATAAAGTCCTGGAAATCAGAAATGTTGAAATCATTGTAAGTTGCATTAGACCCAAACTGAAGTATGAAATAATAATATGGCAACTTCATAAGAAAGCTAACATGAGTAAATTGGAAAGAGTGCAGAAGAACTATACCAAGGGTATTAATGAATGTGAATGTTTAAGTTATTATGAAAGATTACAATATTTGAACTTAGATATTTAAGAAGAAACCTTAGTCAGACAAACTGGTATTTATAGACAACTACCTGTGGGAATGTTGGAGTCATCAGAAAGTAATAGAGACTCAACAAACAACCTGTGCAGGAGATTCTATAAGAATGAGACATGTACTAAGTGGTTCTTTGAGAGAGTAGCTGATGCACGGAATAGACTACCAAATTATACTAAAGCAAGCACTAATTTATGTATTTTAAGATCAAAAAGAAATAAAAAACTGAACAAAATGTAACTTAAAAACAAAATCCAGGCGTATATCCAGTACAAACAGAAGATGAATTAAACCACAAATTTAGTGCTTTCATTCACTCATTTAATACGTGAACTTCATCAGAAAAAACATGCACTCTTACCCAAGCTCCCTTATATACAAATACTACAGGAAATGACATCACACAAATACAATATTTTCCTTAATAATTTAACTAATACAATGTATGTCAACTTTCTTAATTTATATTTATATTTATTACATATGTTTATAGGATTAGAAAGTTGACATACATCGTATTAGTTAAATTATTAAGGAAAATATTTTATTTGTGTGATGTCATTTCCTGTAGTATTTGTATATAAGGGAGCTTGGGTAAGAGTGTATGTTTTTTCCTGATGAAGTTCACGTATTAAATGAGTGAATGAAAGCACTAAATTTGTGGTTGAATTCATCTTCTGTTTGTACTGGATATACGCCTGGATTTTGTTTTTAAGTTGTATTTTAAGATCAACTTGGACACTTACTATGAGAATGACTGTTTAGGTTTATTGACAGGCTAGAACAACATTATTGCCCATGCCCGAAATATTTGTATGTATTTCCTGAAGTAGTTGTGAAAAGTAGCCAACATGTTTACGCTACCTTTAAAATGTGATTTTAGACAATACATGAAGATTTATGAGAAATTTTAATTTCTGGTTAAAGAAAAAAAAAAGAGAGAAAAGCAAATACAATTATGCCTGCATCAGACTAATGTCAATATCTTCCTTTAAAACAGTTTGATTTCAAGTTTTTAGCTACTTGGAAAAATATGAAAAAGTGTCTAACTTACAATACTCCAATCATCAGATTATGTTGCACCAGAACATTAACATACCTTTTATAAGTTAATTATAATGAACATAATTACATAAATCTAATGTGGAATTTTCATGAAACAATATACACAAAGCTCATTCTAGATGGAACGTTTATTGTAAAAGAAAACTGCTAGCACTGTAATTTAACAAATAAAGCAGATGTAATACAAGCTTGTCGCAAGAACCACCTTATCAGATAAGAATCTTTGTTTCAATATTTGAGTAGATTAGCTAGGAGACATTGCTAATTATACCTTTGACTGATGGACTTTTTATTATGCAAGGTAAACATCCAATCTCTTTTGGGAAAGAAAAACAGTATCTGGCTTAGACACGGAAATATCATTTATCACATTAAGGAGAGTATACAAGTAAAAGACTTACATTCCTCAGCCAAAATATTGGTAACTGTCAGCACTGAGGCTGCATTAATTTTATCAGTATATAACATGTTCAACAGAAATTGATGTGGCTCTTTTATTAACCTGTCGCGTGAACCAAAGAAGTTGAAGTTGTTTTTTTTACCCTACCACACAGCAACATAGTTTTGTACAGCAATTGTGAAATACATTCCTGGGATAGAATTGTGCAATGACTGTTACACACTTAAAGGAAGAGTGCCAAAGATGATATGAAGACTGTAATTAAATTGTCACATGGTATGAGTATGACAAATTGAAACATACATAATAACCTTTTTTATGCACACATTTCTCTATGTTGCTTTTATGCACACAGTGTGACTATTATGCAACAATAGAATATTGTCTCAAAGATAAGACATGCTGTGGAAGGCAATCATATACTAGTTAGTAGCCCTTAGGATGAGTTGGGAGAAAGCTGTTTAAAGAGGGGCACCTGAGAAGAATATGAGGGGCTCCAGCAGCATGAAGACACAGAAAGGGGGTGTTTATTTCAACATTTAGAGGTGGTGGTGCTGCGGTAACGTTGTCGCCTCACAGAAAGACGCTGTCCGGTTCGATTCTCAGCTAGAGCGTCTTCTGCGTGGAGACATGCGTGAATGGGGGTACCTTTGTTGAAGGTTGTGCATCAGGCCTGGCAAGCCGGTATGTAAAAATCAACTGCCAATCATTAGCGGACCAGAGTTCCGCTGTGGCAACCCCTAACCGGGAAAAGCCGAAAGACACAAACAAAGTATGCATCGGTGCTGGTAGAGTTTGCAGCTGAATCTAGAACAGAAGCTGCTGTTAAAAAAAAGGATAATTAGTAGGGCATATAAAATATTGCATGATAGCTATCTCAAACAGAGGAGGTTCAAAAAGATTGGGAAGAGAGATTGGTTAAGCAATTCACAAAGAAACAGTGGAAAGATATATGTATGGCTCTCAAATATGCAAAAAAGTCTAGAAGATTTGGATATTTACTTGGAGGTATTTGCACAGGTATTTTTATACCCCAAGCAGACTTCAAAGAATTGTCCGTCAGCCAGATTGCAAATATTGGAGGTGTGATGGGGAAGAAAGAGGTAATCGGGAACATATTTTTTGGGCAGTGTAATGAGCTGGCAGAATTTTAAAATTCCCTACAGACTACTCTTTTAGAAATGCTGGGTGATAAAATTGGTGTACTAAGGAAATTTGAGCTGCGATACATCAACTAATTTTGTCTAGACATAGTAAAGCTTTGCTGAGTTTAATTCTAGTGGTTGCCAAAAAACAATTATTAGAAAATGGAAGTCTAAATGAACTGTATTAGAAATAGTGAATATAGTAACAGGGATAAAAAACTGGAAGTGGGATCTTCAGAAAAGGGTAGGAACAAATTACATAGAAAAAGTGGGAATTGTGGGAACAATACATGCAGAGTAATGTTTTGGAGGAGGAATGAGATTTAAGGGAAGGCAATAACTGACTGAGCTATGTAATGTTCGATTGACAATGACTATATAGAATATTATATGTGATATATAATGCTTGCAGCTGAAAAAAATGTCAATATGGTTTGTTTTCATTTATATAAATGTATGATTGTCTGTCATAAGTGATAATGTAATAAAGATGCTTTTTGTTTACAAAAAACATTTAGTTTGCACAGTAAAGGAATTCATGAAGTTGTGAGGGACCAATAATATATTTTAATGTGTGATGCTAGAACAAAAGTGGAAGGGGTGTACCATTAGTTTGTTTCTAACAAAATGCACCACAATCTAGGGTCAACAGCTGAACACTTGCTCCTGAACAGAAAGTGTCAATGGTGGTTGTATCTCTACTTTCCTGTAAAGTTATACTCAGTGGGGAACTTGTGATGGAAAATGTAAGAAATTGTGGATGGGACCATACAGGCACTCAACAGTGTTTGTCAGATAAGATGTGTAACCTTGAAGTCTTAAGTAAAATAATTAGATGAGCCTGTTTAAGCAGTTGACTTGATTTGGTAGGCAGGTGTTAATCTGGTTGGCAAAACATCAAGGTGAGTTATGAAGATTTTGAGAAGATAGCTGTTCTACTTACTACAAAAATCTAGTAAAAGAACATTTCTGCATGCCATAATGAGAAGAGAAGAGCTTGTAGCAAACTTCATGGTGCAGGAAGCTTCCTCCCATGAATATGGAAACAGCCAGGAAGCAGGTGTATTTGCTCAGGGTAAATGGAGAGGGATCTTATACCACCGCAAACCATGATTCATTGATTTGAGTGAGTTCCAGAGAACTGTAAGGATGAGATATCTTAAAACCTAAGAGAATATAAAGCATCTTGAGAAAGTCAAGAAGGTGAGGTCTTTTTATGCTGCTGCTACAGATAATGAGGATGAGATGAAAATCGACTAATGATGAGTGAGGAAACCAAGAAGCAGCACAAGTAGTGTGCAAAACTCCATCTGCATGTACAAACATAACCTGATCACTGATAATGCATGCTAAAATATATGAAATGGGGAGAACACGTGCCATAAATAGCCAAATTTACAGCAAAAATGCATCCTCCATATAATTTTTGCAACTTTATTTGTTTTTATTTTTCATTTGGTAACCAGGGAAGTCTGACTGAGTTAATGGTACATTTTCAGTGGAGGTCAAGAAAGAAGAGATCCACAACAGATTCAAAAAACATTCAGACAACAGTTGATGATTTGAAGATATGTGAAGGCTGCCAGTCTAGACGGATAAAATTTTGTAGATAATTCTATCATTTGTAAATATTAATATAAGCCAATGCTTGTTCTCTGTTATTTAATTGCTAGAATTTGCATCTATAATGCCTTTTATTGCTGTAGCTTCCTGACCAGGTGCAAGATCAAAAGGGCTGCTAAACTCTGTGGTTCTGTTAGCCTGGGAACCAGAGAAAAAGAATGATGTAATCTGAAACGAGTCAGTAGTACTGTGCTATCAATTTAAGGACAGAGAAACTCAGAGCATTTTGCATTTGTCTTCAGAACACCTAACATCACCAGCACTGTCTTGCTCTATATGTAAGTTTATTTTAGAACTGTGTTTGCTCTTAGATATAGCTAGGAAATAGGAAGATTAGACTAGTTGTTTTTCTGTATTGATGTCAGAACTATTCTACTGTATTATTTTAAGCATTTTCCTGTGATCTCTGAACTCTTGACTAGCACTGTGTAGTAAGATGTATTGCCTTGTGTTCTTTATTATTTATTATTAAATATTTTTAAACCTTTCAAATGTGGCTGTTTTGTGGAGAGATAACTTAAGCTCTAGAGTACATTGCATGTATATAGCAACACTGTACCAACCCACTCCAATAAGCTTTGGTGTTCAGTCACACTTACTATATGGATAATAATATTGCACAGTAATTATTGGACAC
Organism: Protopterus annectens; assembly: GCF_019279795.1. Taxonomy (NCBI): domain Eukaryota; kingdom Metazoa; phylum Chordata; order Ceratodontiformes; family Protopteridae; genus Protopterus; species Protopterus annectens. Next base: position 467,638,601 of record NC_056733.1, read on the forward strand.
CCTTTAGTAAGGGCCTTATTAGTAGCTGATATTAGTGGTTGGTGGCAGTGATTTCTACCTTATAGCCTGGCAGAGAAGAGGGCATAGCTGAAGAACCTGTGCCAGCCTTCCCCAGGAGTGTCTGTGTGTTTGTATATAATTCATATCTCAAAGTGAGTGTGTGGCAGCTACTTTGGCAGGGACATGAAGCTCTGGTTGGACAGAGAGGGTGTTGGAGGCTTTAGCCTAGGTTGAGATCTGTACCCTATAGTTGTGCCAGTGGGGAGTCTTATTGGGGATCTGGAGAGAAAGGGAGAAACCAGCCCCAGACTGGCTGTGATCTCTGTGTGCTCTTAAGGGAAATTGTACTTTACTGTGTGTGTATCTGTTATCCTTCCCAATGTGGATGCCCCTCACTGGTGTTAGTGGTGAGGATTGAGGCTCCTTGATTGTTGGGCCAGTGCACGGGCATCACAGATGAGTATTAATATATAAGGGTAGAAAAGTCCTATAACAGATTAAATATTTTACAATGAGCTGATGAGTAGTTATATACAAAGGGAAAAAAGTCTCACAGCAGATTAAATATTTTACAATGAGTTTGGGAGAATGGCCCCTCAAACGATTTCACTTTAGAACATTGAAATACCATCAAGTCAAAATTCAAAATATCGAGACTAAAATCTTGAAAAGTGCAAAACAGTGAAAGTTCACATTGTCGAATGGTAGAATGTCTAATTGGCTGTGAAAATAGTGTTATAATGTGCAAATTGGTTGCTGTGGCTTTAAGACATGCTACGTTTTAGTTTAGTACATTAGAAGGAAATATGTCTGAGGTCACCTGTGAAGCTCTGGTAAGTATCGGAGAGATATGTGGTAATGTATAGTGTTTTAGCAGTGAAGTAGTGTTTCCAAGAGAAGGCTGAGGATAGTTTTCTGCAATTTAATCAGGCAGCCATGCAGCATGGAATGGTATGCTTACCATTTTGTTCTGTGCAGTGTGATCACGGAGTCAATATATTTAAGTAGCAGGGGCATTTGCCCCCCTGCTTTTATGTGCAGAAGTTTAATAAAGTTTGGTTTTTATTTCTTTTTGTATGTTTTTGTGGCGAAGTATAGGAAGTGTTGGTTTGACATGTTTGTTTCGATGTTGTGGAACTCAATGTTTTCAGTTTTCAGTCTTCTGCAATTTCAATATTTTAGTCTTGATATTTTGAATTGCAATGTTATGGTATTTCAATGTTCTAAAGTGAAAACCATAAACACACATAAAATCATTTACAATAGCAAACTAATTATATACAAGGAGAGAAAAGCCTAAGAACAGATAAAACTGTTTACAATAGATTGGGGTGTATCTTATCACAAGGTGATAAGAGTCCCCACAACAGATTCATAGGTTCATAGGTAGGTACTAGGCTATCGGCCCAAGGACCTAAGTAACAAGGTTCCCTGGCTTACACCACCCAAGAAAGTTAATTTCCTGTGCCCTTGTCGAGCAGAACCACAGAAGTGAACCCTGGGGTGTATTTCCAATTTTCCATCCACTCATCAACATTTTTCTTGACGAGTGCTAATAAAGAATTTTGCTTGACATAGATGGGTAGTTTGCCCCAGAGTATAGGAAGTCTCTGGGACAGGAAGCTATCCCTCCAGCATGTCCTGTTCATTGTGGTGACAAGGTTTAGGTCCCTCAATCATGTAGCTCAGAGCGATTGGGATTTCTTTAGGTGTAGCATGTCCAACAGCTCTGGGTTTAACATAGTTGTATATGTTAGGCAGAGATCTCCTCGGAGTAGGCGATATGCTACAGAGTAAACCTAGAGTTTTTTGAGCCGGTCAGTGTAGGGCATTTGTTTTAGGCCAGTAATCCTCTTTGTGAGGTACTTCTGTGGCCTTTCTAGCTGATGCAGATGTCTTGTGATGTGCATTCCAAAAGGGGCATTGTACTCTATAATGGGTCTAATGAGTGCCAAGAAGAGAGGAACAATGACCTCTTTTTTCCTGGATAAGAACCCTTTTGTGATGAGGTGTACCACATAGAAGGATTACCTGACTACTGTGGAGATGTGATTATCAAAGGAGAGACTACTGTCCACCTGGGTCCCAAGGTCTCTTATCACACATTCAGCATTAAGTAGACTGCCATTTATGTGGTAGTTCATGGGTACAGAGTTTTTCCCAAAGGGGATGACACTGCACTTTTTGGCATTGAGCTTGAGGCCATGCCTCTGACACCAGGCATCTGTCTCAGTGAGGCCCTTCTGTAGGATGTCCACATCATTTGGGGACTCAACTATGGTTCCTAGTTTGCAGTCATCTGCAAACTTCATTAGCCAGAGGCCTTCTGTGTTAGCCTGTACTTCAGAGAAGTAGATACCAAACAGGGGATGTCCCAGGACTGAACCCTGTGGTACTCCACTTATCACTGGTTTGAAGTTAGATTTGGAGTCTGCAACCTTTACAGTGTGGGTTCTGTCAGTGAGCCAATTGGCAACCCATCTTGTGACGTAGGGATTTATACCTAGTGTAGTGAGTTTAGCTATAATTCCAGAATGGGGGATGGTTTCAAAAGCCTTGGCGAGGTCAAGATAAGCTGTGTGAACCACCTTTCCCTCATCTACGGCTTTGGTGACAACATTTGGTGAAATACATTTATAGAATATTGCTAGTGGAAATTATAATCAAGAATACAATATGTACTGCAAGTAGCAAGAGACTTTGCAGAATTTGGTAGCCTATGTTAAGTAAAAGTAATATATATATATATATATATATATATATATATATATATATATATATATATATATATATATATATATATATATATATATATATATATATATTTTTTAATATTGACTATATTTCTAATAATATATGAAGGAGACACAATAGAGTATTCTGAAGCCAAAATAGACAGAGTAATAGAATGAGATGGAGAGGAGTAATGTGCAGGAAAGAAACTAAGCAGAGAGATAAGAATGTTATGGAAGGCACTAGAGAGGAAATACATAGTAGTAAGTGTTGGCCACTAGGAAGAGGAGTTAGAAGAATATACATTAGTAGCATGATATCATTAAAATGTGAGTTACCTTTCATGTTGGTGCATAACTACCTGCTAAGATAGAGTTAGTGATTCAGAGTGTGAAAGGCATAGTTATAATAAGTAGGTGGTCATGCATTGGTTATGAGGGTTGTGCAAGGACAGGTTCAGGTGTCAAACAGATATTTTTTACATTGGTCTTGAAAATTAGAAAGGTTGCTTGTATATTTAAGGGAAAAAGAGGTAGAATTCCAGGAGTGGGCTACTCTGTTGTAAAAGAAAGAGATTCCTGTTGACAGATGTGGTTTGTTGGTAGTGAAGAGCATTTTCTTTTCAGACTGAAGGAGCCACGTGGGAGTATATGTATGCAATAAGTCATGTCTGGTTTTCCTTTGTATATTAATTTGTGGACTAGGAGTAGTTGGGTGTAACTGAGCTACTTGGGTAATTCAAGCTGATCAAGCTGTTTTAGGTCTAAGCAGTGGCAGTGATGGGCTCACTTTGGTGAGTTAGTGCCAAATTTGCTGTTTTATTGTAACATCAGTTTAATGTATTTTGGGTAGAAGCTAGAAGGTTAAGCACTACTGGAGAGGTAGATCATAAATTTGGAAGTAGAACTGTAGAGGCCAGGAGTTTTCTGGATGAATCAGTTAAGCATTGTTTTGTTCTATACACTAACCCTAATTTTAGTGAGTTTTTTGATAACCTGTTGCAAATGTAAGTCAATTTTCAGGTCATCATCAATTGTCATGCCTAGTAATTTTGTATGGTGAATGACAAATAAAAGGGATGTTATCAGAGGCTGTTATTGAAAAATCTTTGATTGAGGTGTGTAAGGGCTTTGGGGAAGAATAATAGCAGTTTTTTAAGTATTGAGTAGAAGCTAGGAGGTACTGAGCCAGCTTTCAAATGATGAAAATAACTCTTGGTTGATGTGTTGTAGAGTAATTGGGTTACTGGCAGTACAGATTAAAGTGGAGTTGTCTGCATATTGTATGAGGTATGCTTGACATTTGGTGAATTACAGGTTGTTTGTAAATATGCTGAAAAGCAGTAGGCCTAGTATAGAACTTTGGAAAACACCTATTTTGATGTGCAGCAAGGATGAGTAGGAGTTAATCCATTTAACAGACTGGGCCCATTGGAAAAGTACCTGGAGAACCAGTTGGTGGAAGTCTTTGATAGGCCAAGTGAAGAGAGTTGCTTTAGAAATAGGTTATAGGAAATGGTATTGAAGGTCTTGGGCAGATTGAGAAACATGCTTGAACAGGTGGAATTGAATCATGGGGGGAGGGTCCTTGTGGGTTGCTGTTGGAAAAGAAAGAGTTAATGTGGCAGCTTTGTTTTAATGCAAGGAGCAGCCAAGGTCTGAATTAATTTTCTTCTATTACTTGCTTGCTTAAACTTAAAGCCTATCAACGATCTTCTTCTTCTTCTTCTTCTTTCGGCTTTTTCCCGGTTAGGGGTCGCCACAGCGGATAACCTTGTCTGCACATTGAATGGCAGTGGAGTTTTAAAAGCCTATCAACGATAAATGTGTTTATTTTTTGAAGTGTATTGACAGTTTCAGTTATGACTGTTATAATATTACTTTTATTCATTATTCAGATGCTTTTTATTTAGATGGCTTTGAGATTAGGCAGTTTTAGTTTTTGTTTTACAACATTTGTCAAATGGCATATTGTAACTTTAAGAAAACAACTACTGGTCATGTGACTTCACAGTTTTGATTTTAAATACTCTGTTTTTGTGTGCTTTTTTATCTGAAGAAGTCTGTTTATTAAGTAAAGATGGAAGCACTTATCTGTTTATACATTATATTAAACTTGGCTTGTCTTGCAGTGGCTTCTATGCCTTCTTGGATGTTTAAAGGTTTGTTTTTTGTTTCTCTTGCAAGTTTGTGCAGATCAAGAAACATGGCAGAAACTAGATGGCTTGTGTCTCTGGCTAGGTTAATCGTGTTGGTGAAGTTTAACAGAGCTGTGGTAGTGCTATGCTATGATCTGATCATGTTGGGTGGGGGGTACAGAGGTTGTCTGCAAATGTGCCATTAACTGATTATGAATGCATTTTCAAGGATTTTTGAAAGGGGATAGAATGGCAATGGGTCTAAAGTTAGATATATCATTGGAGTTACCTCCCTTGTAATGTGGGATGATGTGAGATTTTTTTCCATGTAGCTGGGACATGTGGTTCCTGAACAGAACAAACTTTGTAGGAAATCACCAGGAATTTCATCTGGAACTAGTATACTTAGTTTCATTTGTTTGAGGTATTTCTTGATTGTTGTGGTGGATACAGGTTGAAAGGTTAAAGACTGAGTGTTAATGGAACTGGGAGATGAGACTGAGTGAGATACTGTCAGATTATTAGATAAGGTTGATTTGTCTTGAGTTTCGTTGTGAAGTAGTTTAGTGATGCTAGAAATCAAGTGATCATTGAAAACATTAGCTGTTTCTTCCGGTGTCTAATAGGGGTTGGGATTTGGTTGCCCATTTTAGTCAGGCTGTAGAATTTTAGCTATGGTGGCTCAGAATTGTCTACAATTTTGTAGCATTTATTATGCAAATTGCAGTAATAATCTTTCTTGTCAAGTGTTATATGCCATTTGGCTTATTTAGTATGCATTTATATTATTGAAGATTGTTTTCTATTTTATTATTATGCCATGCCAAGGCTTTATCTCTATTCCTCATTATTTTTCTGGTGCTGAGAATAAGTCAAGGAGCAGAGTTGTTTTGCACTCTTTTAAGCTTAAGGGGGCTATGCTATTTAGTAGGTCCATAAATATCTTATTAAAATAATTGAGAGCATCATCTAGCTGGAAAATTTTTAGGATGTTGTAGATGTGAGATTGCGTTAAGGTGTTAAACAGTTCAGGGTCAAAGCTGTTCATGTTGTGAGAGGGTTCATATTTGAGTTTCCTGGGAGATGTATGGCATTCTGTTGTGGCATATATGGGCATATGGTCACTAAGTATGCTTGCTAAGGTAAAGTAGGAACTTATATTGTTAGGGTGACATATTAGCAACCAGTCCAGGGGAGTAGTTTTACCATTTTTCAGATTGATTCTGGTAGGATCAGTGATAAGCTGGGAGAAAATGCATAGGTTTATACTAAAAATGGTTTTCTCAGAGGTGAGACTTAACTAGTTGATGTTAATATAACGTAGTATAACTGCCTCCATGTGTACAGTGTGGGTTAGCCAGGGTAAGATGTCCTCTAATGTGCTGATATTGTTTCCAGGCGGTATATTAAGGGCTGACATACATATTGTTTATGTGTGTTTATGACAATACTAACTGAAATGCAAGGAGGTTCAATAATTATAGAAGCAATTATTCACAAATAACTATGGAAAAGAATACAATAACTTTTCTTCTGCAATGCATATTCAGGGCTAGTCTTAGACCAGTCTGACCTATCTGACACAATAGAGCCCTATTCTTTCAAGGGGCCCTGCACTAGACTATGACAAAGTCATTATACCTTATGTGGTCCAGACACCTGCCTTAGGGACGCCATATCAAAGTGTAGAGAATTTTCCTTCTGGTAGTCTTTCTTCTGTAGTTGTTACAAGTCTTGTTAGTGGAACAAACAACACTTCCTATTATGTTTTGCACTAGTATCTAGTCCAGTTTTAGTAACTGCAGGTTCACACTTCTTGTAAGGTTCACTGTCAGTCAGCTGCTAACCTTCCCACAGAAGTCAGTTGCTGTGGTTGTGATGCCCCACCACTGGCCCAGTAATCAACAAGCTTCAGTCTTCACTACTGGGAATAGTGTGTGGGGGGGATGTACATTGGGAGGATGACAGGTTATACACATAGTATTTCCAGATGTAGCTCTCTGCGTCAAGTACAGTTTCCCTTAAGAACACACAGAGACCACAGTCAGTCCGGTGCTGGTTTCTTCCTCTTTCTCCAGATCCCCGGTAATACTCCCCACTGGCACAGCTAGACCTCCAGCACTCTCTCTGTCCAACCGGTGCTTCTTGTCCCTGCCCAGGTAGCTGACACATACACTCTTGGAAATTTGTTTTACACACACACCCCTGGGAAGGGCTGGCACAGGTTTACTAGCTATGCCCCATTCTGCCCAGACTATAAGGTAATTATTATTGCCACCTGCCAGATCCTTATCAGCTACTTTAAGGCCCTTAACAAAGGGTGTCCACTCTTACTGTGTAATGTTATTATCAATACAAATGGTAGTTTGACCAAGAGCAAGGCTATTAGGAGTGGCCTACACAGTGTCACCAAATAAATATGCAAGTACTCCCAGAACTTAAATATCTCTACAAAGATCAGCCACAATGAAAGGTTTAAATATATTTAATATGCAGAGGCCCTTAACTGTAACCTGCCCAAGCAACAAGGACCTCTGAAGCTGAAACGCAAACAAACACCAATCACAACCAAAGTGTCACATAGATCACAACACCAGTGTGCCACCCAGCAACAGCCTCTAAGGCAAGACAACGTACCTAACACTTTAGTCATAGGTGACTCTATAGTCAGGCACACTGATGTTCCACTCACCAGGCTGAATAAGGAGAAAATTACAGTGAGCTGCCTGCCCGGTGCCAGGCTCCACCACATAACTCATGCACTCAAGTCACTCCACAACAAGTACAAATATGACTCTGTCATTGTCCATGTTGGAGTGAATGACTTAAGACGTACCTCCCTGGACTACATGAAAAGAGACATGGAAGAGCTCTCGGATCATGTGGCCCAGGCAGGTATGATCCTAGCCCTGAGTAGCATCCTGCCTTCACCCAGAATGATACCACAATATAAGGACAAAATGATTGACTTCAACAATTGGCTAAGCTTCTGGTGTCATTCAAAGGGGATCCAGTATCTGTCTGCCTGGGACGACATGATCAACAGACCACGATGCTTTGCCAGAGATGGTCTGCACCTGTCGCCCCTGGGATTCAGGTTACTGGCTAAGGCTCTTGCCACCCCTATAGTGCCTTTTTTAGGCAAAGTTCAAAGGACAAAACCACCACTTTAACAGGTACAAGCATGCAAAATCTGAAGGTAATGCTACTCAATGCTAGAAGTCTAAAACCTCAAAATGCACTCTCTCGAGGCACTCCTTAAAATGGAGAGTATCGATATCTGTGCAGTAACTGAGACCTGGTTCAAGGCTGCAGAGAGCACCCCTGCAATAGCAGGCTACAACTCTTACCACACTTTTCAGCCACCAAACCAGGATCGAAACACTAAAGGTGGAGGAGTGTCCATATTCACCAAGGAAATTCACACCACCAGATTAGTTGCTCAACACAATGCGTCTGAAATTCTCCAGGTGCAACTAACACTAGATAAGACTGCAGTCCAAATTGTAGCTTGCTACAGATCCCCCACCATGCCCCAAGATCCTTACTACACCTTTCTAAACATACTGGAAAATATTAATATACAACCAAACACCCTAATACTGGGTGATTTCAACTACCCTGCCATTAACTGGCAAAACTACTCGTGCACCAACACCTTTGCCCAACGGTTCTTGGAATTCATAAATTCCAATGCCCTGGATCAACTAATCCATAGTCCCACCAGGGGCTCCAATATCCTAAAACTGGTCATTATCAACATGGGAAATCAATGCTCCACACCTATGGTCACCCCATCGTTGATCAGGTTAGACCATAAGCTAATCACCCTTAACATCCACATCCCACCTCCCAGTAAGGAAACCTCCATAAAAAACTTCTCCAAGGCTAACTTCATGCTACTCAAGTCAGAAGGTACAAGGTACAAACTTCATGACACCCATGCAGACGGGAACTGAAAGTTCGACTGCTGAGTCCTACACTAAGGCACTGTACGAGCACATCCACTCATGCATGAATCATGCCATCCCAGATAGAACCAAGATGCTCTCCTCCAAAAAAAGGAAGCCAATCTGATGGTCCCCTGCTATAAACAAACTTTACAACAAAAGGAAAAAGCTGTTGCAGAAAAGAGGAAAATCCCAGGATGCAAAAAACTCCCTTACCAGCCTCAGTAAGAAGCTGAGATCCCTCATAAAGTCCTCCAAAGCTAGTTACGAAAATAAAATTGCCAAAGATTCCAAAGACAACCACAAAGCATTCTATAACTATGTCAAGAATCTAAATGGTAATGCTCAGATCTGCTCTGAGCTACAACAGAATGGCATTAAATATACTGATCCCAAGGATATTGCCAATATCCTGGCAGATCAATTCAGTGTCAACTTCACCCCCCTCTCACCCCCTAAATGGCCCATCTCAATACTGGAAGATTGCCAAATTCTGGAAATAATGGCCACACAGGTAAAAAACACACTCTCCAAAGCTAAGAATACAGCATCCATGGGACCAGATGACATCCCGGTCTGTGTACTACATGAACTAGAAAATGAACTGGCACCTCACCTAAGTGTCATGTTTAATCATACCCTCACCTCAGACTTCATGCCCACTGAGTGGCGCAGAGCTACAGTTATCCCACTCCACAAGGGGGAATCCATCTTGGATCCCAGGAACTACCTCTCCATCAGTCTGACGAGCCTGATCTGCAAGGCCATGGAATGTATTATCATGGAACTTATAAACAAAGACATTGGCAACCTTAAAACACTGGACCCCACCCAGTTTGGGTTTGTGAAGGGCCGATCTTGTCTCCTGAACCTTACTGACTTCTTTGAATCAGTCTCTAGAGCCGTGGATGAGGGTAAGGCAGTCCACATGGCCTATCTGGACCTCGCCAAGGCCTTTGACACCATCCCCCACTCTGGAATCATAGATAAACTTACTAAGTTGGGCATTAATCCATATGTCACTCGATGGATTGCCAACTGGCTTACTGACAGAACCCACACTGTAAAAGTAGCTGACTCCAAATCCAGCTCCAGACAAGTGACAAGTGGAGTACCTCAGGGTTCAGTCCTGGGGCCTCTCTTGTTTGGCATCTACTTCTCTGAAGTACAGGCCAACACTAAGGGATTCTGACTAACAAAGTTTGCAGATGACTGCAAACTGGGAGCCATTATTGAATCGCCAAATTATGTGGATACTCTACAAAAGGGCCTAACAGAAACAGATGCTTGGTGCCAGAGCCATGGGCTCAAGCTCAATGCCAAGAAATGTATAGTTATCCCCTTTGAGAAAAAACATGTACCCGTGAATTATCACATAGGTGGCAGTACACTAAACACTGAAAATGTGATAAGAGACTTAGGGACACAGGTGGACAGTGGTCTCACCTTCAATAACCACATCACCACAACAGTCAGGAAATCCTTCTATGTGGCACACCTCATCACTAAGAGCTTTTCATCCAGAAAAAGGAGGTCATTGTCCCACTGTACTCAGCCCTCATTAGACCTATTATAGAATACAATACCCCATTTGGTATGTACCTCTCAAGACATCTGCAACAACTGGAGAGGCCGCAGAAATACCTCACTAAAAGAATCACAGGCCTAAAGCAGATGCCCTATGCTGACCGCCTAAAAAAACTCCAGCTATACTCTGTCGCATATCGTCTACTCCGAGGCGATCTCTGCTTAACATACAAGGCCATGTCAAACCCAGAGCTGTTGGACATGCTACACTTAAAGAAATCCCAATCCCTCAGAGCCACACACTCCAGGGATCTAAATCTTGTTATCACAATAAACAAAACATGCTGGAGGCATAGGTTCCTGACCCAGAGACTCCCCAGACTCTGGAATAGACTGCCCATACATGTCAAGCAGAGTGCCTCTTTGGCCCTCTTCAAAAGGAACCTTGATAATAGGATGGGAGAAAGGAAATTCACCCCGGGGATCACATCAGTCGCCCTGCTAAATAAGGGGTCCAGGGAAGTAAATATTGTGGGAAGAAATAGTCAGGGAATTGTTATAGCTAGGCTTGTATAGGCCCTAGGGCCGATAGCCTAGTACCAACCTATGAACCTAAGAACCTATAATAAATAATAAAAGAATAAGACCATACAGTAACATTAGAGTTGAAAATCACAGGAAATATTTAAAGCAACATTGCAGGACAGTCTCAAATAAAAAAAAAACATCTAAATTAAGCTTTGCTATATTCCTGACTATATCTAAGAGAATTACTACACCCTAGAAACTTACTCAGAGCAGCAAGGCAGATGTGGTGAATAGATTCTCTAGCTGATGTTGTCAGGTCAAAGACAGAATACAGAATGCTATGTCCTTCTCAGAGAGCTCTTAAATTAATATCTTAAATATTACTGCTGGGATAGCATGCAGAATGACATCATTTCTTGTCACCTGACTCTATCCCAGGTAAAACCCCCACTGCTGAAAGCTAGCAGTATTTAGCATCCACTTGTGAAAATACATAGACAAGGGATTTTCCTCAGATCTATGCAGATCCTGGAAGTCATAAAACAATAAAACACTTCCAAGACCATTCAGAAAACTTCTCTAGTACAGACATTATGTGGATCTATATTATAACCTCGAAGGTTTAATACTTCGAATGCATAAAGATCCAACTTTATGCATCAAAGTATTAAACCATCGAACCATAATAAAAAAAATACTAAAACAAAAAAAATTAAACTAAAGTGTTTACAACCCCCCTGCACCTCCCACCCCCCACTACTTAAATATACCAACTCTGAGATCGCACAACATTGAAGTAAACAGAAATCTCCCCCTTACAGAGAGTTCCGTTTAAACGTTCATGTTGTGGGCTTTTGGTAATCTCGTGTCGACAATATCGTATTCAATATTGTCAGACTTCGATATTCTAATATAGACCCACATTATGTCTCCTGCTGCACTGAAACTGAAAGATAATATCTTTTTTATGGCTCAGCCATAAAGTAATTTAATTTCAGCTATTTTTCTGATGTTTTGCAAGTTAACCTTCTGTATTCTAATTTCCACTGTTAAACAGGAGCGGCCTTAGGTCAACTGGTGCCCTAGGTAAAAGGGCTCCACAATGCCCCCCACCACACCAACTGGTGCCGCCATCCTGGTCTACCTACATCAAATAAATACTGGAAAAGTGCCCCTACTAGAGCGGCGCCCTAGGCACCTGCCTAGTTGGCCTATGCCTAAGGCCGGCTATGCTGTTAAAATAAATAGATTTAAACAGTTGCAATAGTGTATGTACATTTCTGTTTTATTCCAACAGGACATGCTGTGGTTACATTTTAAGCACTTTGCAAAAACCTTCTCAACACACACTTCTGTACCAGCAGTTTGATATACACTTGACAGACAGTTCTAACACATTTGTAACACAAGTATCTTATATGAATCATGTTGATATTCACAAATGACATATAATTATTTACAAAATTCTAGATAGCTGTGCTGGTAGTATCTCCCTTTGTCACAGTGGTCAACAGAGTTTTTAACTCACAACTATGACTTACCCCCATTTATTCTCGCAGGCTTAACCTGAAAACTGATAAAGGAGTGTAATGTTTTCTTTTGCTTCTTTTGTTGACATGGGGTTTGATTCATTGTCAATGATTACAGTTATAAGAATAGTCAGACTCAGACAGTCTGAAAGCAAACAGTGTATACTTAAAATAATAAATAATACAAAAAAGTAACATACTGTGATATGAGGTAACTTTTCATGACTAAGACTTGGGACAGAATGTTACCAATTCAACAGAATGGCAGACAGTAGGAAAATAGTCCCATAGAAGTGAAACATGGGGGGTCTGTGTATAATGAGTGGCGGGAGTTATAGGTGGATATAAAATAAAATGATTCAGTGCCTGAAAGTGGAAAAACAATAACAGAAATAATTTGACTCATAATGTACTTCACAAGTATCATAGTTTCAGAGTCACATGCAAAGTAGGAAGTGATCAGAAACTTAAACGTAGACAATAATTGGAATGAACTGGGAAGGTGTTTTAGAGGGAAATAATAAGACACAAAAGTGGGTATAGGCAGGTCACACAACTCCACACCAGGAATAAAAATACACAATGAACTGCCTCCATGGCTATCTGCTGGAATCACAGAGCAATATAATGTGTCCATATATAATCCAAATAAATACAACAACACTGGAAAATCCAAAGCATTTAATTAAGTTTAGCAGTTTCTTGCTGTTCACATCCAGGACTTCATCAGAACTAATTTTTTTTTCAACCACTTCCTTCCGATATGTATTTAAAAAAAATAAATAAATAGCTAACTGAACAGAGTGACACCCTTAAACTTCTTAAAGGAACAATGTCTTAATAAATCGTATACATACATCAGCAATAAGCATATATACAAATACATATAAATATATAACCACATATATTAATACATTTAATACATACATAATCACTTAATTTAAAAACTCATAATTACAGCTTTGCTGCCTTTAATTTTAAAACATATGTAATTGAAATATATTCATTCAGTCCAGGTTGTTTACTTACTTCTAAGTCCAACTGTCACGTGAATTCTCTGTACTCTACAACATCATATAGTATCATATTTCTGTGGAGAAAATAACATATAAAGAACAAACTATTTATAGTATGTACAATTGCCGGGCATGGGATATGAAGGAGAGTAAAGAATGAGTCAAATGAAGGAAAGAAGTGAAAGGGAGACAGAAGAAAGAAAATATAAAGAAAAATTGTGACGGGAAGAAACAAGTGAAAAGCGTGTAGCTATCTTCCACCTAGGTGCAGGAGAGTAGTACTACAAGAGTTTGGGAATATGTTTACTGGTAAGCAGTAGTGCACCTATTTGATGAAGCATCATGTAGACACAAAGCCACAGTGGCCAATCAAAATGGCACCTTATAGTGTGCCTGAGCCAGTTAAGCATACCCAGAAAGAGAAACTACAGGAGATGCTTGATCTGGGGGTATTCCAGGAGTTCAATAGATATATTTTGGCACAAGACATTTTCAAACAGAAGTTAACTTAACAAATAAACATATTTTTCATTTTAATTCACTATAATATCTCATATTCCTTCTACTTAAGCAGAACTATTCTTAAGTCCTGGAAACCAGAAAGAGAAATGAGGGTTGGAGTGGTAGATGGTGGTATCAGCTGAGGGGACCACCACCACAATGGTTCATATTGGGCCTACAACTGCTAAGACTGGCCCTGTGCATATTGATAAATCCAGTCTTGTGAATAAGCAAGCAAGTGGGAGGGTGGCCTAATGGTTAAAGTGTTTGCCTTACAAACACAAGGTGCAGGGTTTGAGTCTCACAATGGATAATTGGCTAGGCTTAAAATGGCTCACAAGGGCAGTTAGCTTAGTACTAATCTATGAACCTATAAACCTATTAACTGTCCACTATGTGCATCAGACACATATACAACCCTAAGTCACACAGACACATGCAAAAGGTAGGACACAATCATCATCATTTGCATAGTGTGGGGTGGTGGAGTAGGAGGGCAAGGCTGACAACAAAGTGGTAAGTGTGTGCAAGCAAGAAACACATGTATCTGTCAGAGTATACAGTGTTCAGGGCCAGTAACAACAGATGTATAGCACTCAACAGTACTGTTTAGATAGCATGCATGTTTGTGTGAAGTGGTATGGGCAAGTGAAAAACCTTTTTGTTCTATTTGTGTATGTCGTCATGAACACAGTGAAGCACTGTGCCAGCATTATGTCCTGGCATCTTGGACAGGTGTGAGCCATGCAAGGTAGAGTATTCAGTTCTGTTTCATCACCCCCGACCACGAGAACCACCTCTGCCAGGAGTTGTACTGCTACTTCCACAACCCTGGCTAGAAATCGGTGTGCTACCTGAACATGAATGCTGGATGAGCTCTCCTCATGACTACATCCAGAACCATGGCTCCAGTGCCTAGAACCTTTGAGTATGGACACCACAATCAGTGATAGAGCAGTGGCTGTAGTAACACTGTGGAAACAGGATTTTGCACAGCCATGTCTGCTAACAAAAGAAGATGTAATGGCTCACTGGCCATGTGGATGCCCATCCTCCCCCAGCAGATGTTTCATTAAAGAAACTGCCCAATCCAGTGTGTTGTTCTTCCTGTCTAAGGAGTTGCCCAAACAGTTCAGGGAGTCATTCGCTTCAGAATGCACAATGTTTAATAGTTGTACTATTTCTTGCAAGGCACTGGTGGAACATGTGTGTGCCTCCACTATGGCCCTACACATATGTCTGACAGCATCTAATGACATACCAGCATCAGGAGCAGACTGAACACCAGACCTCCTCTAAGCACCTCTATGAACCCTCCTGTGTGGCACAATGCCCTTACAATGGCTACCAGGAGAAACAACTGTCTCTGCAACTGGAGTAACCATACTAGCCTGATCAACTGTGTCACCCTCAACCTATCCTATATCAGAGGTCTCTGAGTCCTGGGTATGTGTAGGCACAATGACTGTGTCCGAAATATAGGCAGGGGATGTGGGAATCACAACCTCAGTGTCAGACTGATCCTCTGCACCTCCAGACTGTGCCTCTTCATTGCCACCATCATCATCAGGGGCTACTGATACTCTCACATCAGGTGGTAAGAGTTCCACAGTGCCACGCTCAGGATTATGTATGATAACAAGCAATAACACAACAAACAGAAAAATGGAGAATAAAATCGATCACATATTTGAAAAGTATGTTAAACTGCTTAAAGGGGCACTATGCCGTTCTTTTTTTCTTGAGCAGTTTGTTTACATTTTAGCACTGTGTAAGTCACATGATCACCCAGAGGCAAGGTTTTCAAACTGCCTTCTTACCATACTGCAGGTCAGATTACACAAACTCTCAACAGGGGTGGCTTTCTAAGAGGAAGTGTGAAAAGGTTACATTTCAAGTATGTCCTTTTCTGTTTACTTTCCCCCATCTATGGCAATTAGATTAGCTGGAATCACTGCATTTCACTCAGCTAGATAACCTGTCTTGTCACACTCAGAACTGTTGCCTCTTTAGCACTGAATTGCTATGTACTTTACTATGTACTTGTTTTGATAAACTAGGTCTAATAATTATTCAGGTCTAGGCAGTAGTATTTCTGTTTCAAGTTTGTTACTACAAATCTTTTTTCATGCACTGGCAATTATTTGACTCATGGCTTGCTGTCGGTGATCTCCCAACAATGACAGGCATCTTTGTTGTAAAGGTTTTTTTTTCTCATTGGCTCTTGCTGTATGTTATCCTTCAGACATCATACCATGACTATTTCTAGTATTCAGATTGCATCACCATGGTTTTCTTTTTTCACTTTGTTTCTACCACTTATTGTGCTTATTGTTTTGAGCTTGTACACCTTTGTTGAAGGCTTGACTGAAGTGCAGTTAGTTTACACTCTTTAGCGTTTCACAGCTGAGGCCACGTTTACACTCTTTAGCGTTTCACAGCTGAGGCCAATGCAGTATACGCTTTTTCTCATATACTTTTTATTACCACTACTAGCATACTACCACTGTCCATTTTTTTATAACACATTAAAAATGTCATGCTTTGACCAAAGTCTCATGCCCTTGGTCTTCCTATATCTTGACTGGTTATAGTCACTTTTTCTGTATGCATGTGCATATGTATGTATGTATGTAACATTCTGTCTTTGCATTCTTGTGGTTCTAATAAAATTGCCTCTATCTGTTTTACTGACTGGTTAGAAATTCAAGCATTCATGAATATCTATACCTTCTTTATATATTCTGCATATCTCATAATGCATGTCTTTTTATACACAATACGCATGTAGTGCACATTCCTGCTTTACAAGTGCACTGAAAGGTTACTAGTCTACTGTAATTCTGTTGGTTTTCTCTAAGGAGCCCCTGCTGTGTCTCAGATTGTGTGCTCACCAGTCTACTTTCCCAGTTGTTGATACAATAATATTTCCCACAAGTATTCATGTGCGTGTCTCAATATGTGCTTTATGTCTATCTCACTTTGTTTATATATCTATATCTATATATATATAAAGGCCATTTTTCTGAGAGTTAAAAAAGTTCAGTTACAGGCTTGCTGTTCCTGAACTGTTTGAAAGTTTCTGTGAGGCCATTTTTGCTTGGGCTGAAGGAGGGTCTCTCTGTTGATCAGTGGCAGTGACTAACATTGAGCAGCTTCCCTGCCCCCCGTAGAGGTGGTTACTGACTTGAAACTGTAGTTTTATTGGCCACTAGGGGTCATTTCCATAACTCCTTCATCTTCCTCTCTTAAAACCTAGTTGCCTCGTGGTTTGGGCGCCCATTCAGGCTTGTTGGCTGTTGGTGAAGCACCCTCCAAGAGGAAAAAACACTGAGAGAAGAAGGGAGCCACTTTTGAGATTTTAAGTATTTTTCTCTGTTTATTTGCTAAGTTTTTCTGCATAGCTGCCTAGCTTGAGCATTTTCTGGCTTGTTAAACTTGATTTCTGTATTAGTAGCTGTATTTAGAGCACAACCAAAAGCTGTTTGCTGAATTTCCTGTTTGCACTTAATTTTAAATCGTTTTTTTCTTAAAACTTGCATATTTTCTGTCCTTGACCTAGCACTCTTGTGTGGGGTCATTTACTGCACTGTTATAACTTGATATTACTTGTGAACCTCTGCTATCTCTGTAAAAAAAAAAAAAAAAAATCTTGCTTTTTTTCCCACTTTTCTGAGAGTTAAAAAAAAGTTCAGTTACAGGCTTGCTGTTCCTGAACTGTTTGAAAGTTTCTGTGAGGCCATTTTTGCTTGGGCTGAAGGAGGGTCTCTCTGTTGATCAGTGGCAGTGAATAACATTGAGCAGCTTCCCTGCCCCCCCGTAGAGGTGGTTACTGACTTGAAACTGTAGTTTTATTGTCCCTTTTGGGTCTATTCCTGCTTCTTTTCAGCCCTTGCTATCAAGCACGTTTTAACGTGGAGTTGCCATTAGAGCAGCATCGGGCAGCGCCGGTTAAACAAGGTTAAACTCTTTCTGGCTCCAGAAAGTCTGTTCTTCAATTTTTCCCTTAGAACTGCTCTGTTAGGAACCTAAACAGTTTACACCTACACTAAAAAGTGCAGCACTTGTTCCAAATAGCTTTTTCTTCTCAAAAAGCTCAGCACTTGTCTTATAAGCATATCCCTTGTCTTATAAGCATTCTCTTTGCAGGTCAAGCACTCCTATATTATACAAATCTCTCACTAGCAAAACCCCCCAGGAGTGCCCACTTCCCTGCTAAGCCCACTACTTTTCTGTCTCATACCAACTCATAATTCTTTCTAGCATGTCAAAGGGTCAGATGTTGGCGTCCTCTCCTGCCCAGTTGGTGAATCTGGGAATTCTGAGACAGTGTTACAATTGCCTCATGTACACGGACAACCCTCTCCTCCTCCCACGTAACACTAACACTTGTGAGAGATGCAGCTATTTAGCCAGACTGGAGGCTGAGCTCTCTCAACTCAGGACTGGCAAGACCAGGCAGGAGGAGAAGGCAACTACACACACCACAATACCAGTCTCACATAACTCAACCACACCACTGAATCAAACACATAAACACACTAAGACATACTCGGAGGCTCTGAGTAAAATTTTACCTAAACAGCAGAGGCCTCCAAAGCAGACACCCAAGCAACTGCAAACTCAATACACCACACAAACAACACATAAACAACAAAATCAGTGTGCAAAGCAGTCACTGCCCTTAAGGCCAAATACAACACCAAACATACTTGTCATAGGTGACTCCATAGTCAGACACACTGGCGTCCCGCTCACCAGACTGAGTAAGGAGAAGGTCACAGTAAGCTGCCTGTCGGGCGCTAGAATCCGCCACATAACGCAAGCACTCAGGTCTCTCAACAGCAGGTACAAGTGCGACACAGTCATTGTGCACGCTGGTGTCAACGACCTGAGATGTACCTCCTTGGACTACATGAAAAGAGACATTGAGGAGCTCTCTGATTATGTAGCCCAGGCAGGTATGACCCTGACCTTGAGCAGTATCCTACCTTCACCTAGAATGTTGCCACAATACAGTGATAAGATGATCAGCTTTAATAATTGGCTTAAATTCTGGTGTCATTCAAAGGGGATCAATGTCTGTCTGCCTGGGATGACATGCTGGACAAGCCACGCTGCCAAGGGACGGCTTGCACCTGTCACCCTGGGCTTCCGGATATTGGCAAAGGCTCTTGCCACCCCATAGTGCCGTTTTATGGCAAGGCTCAAAGACTAAACCTACGACCCTACAACACAAAAAAGAAAAAAACTAAGGGTAATGCTGCTCAATGCCAGAAGTCTCAATCTCAAGATGCACGCACTCGAGGCCCTTCTCAGTATGGAGAACATCGATGTCTGTGCTGTGACAGAAACCTGGTTCAAGGCTCCTGAGAGCACCCCAGCACTATCAGGTTTCACCTCATATCATGCGTTCGGCCCCAAAATCCGGACAACACCAAGAAAGGAGGGTGTCCATATTCATAAAGGACACCCACACCTCAAGGTTGGTGGCAACGCACGATGCATCGGAGACCATCCAGGTGCAATTAACCATAGGCAAGACTGCTCTGCAATTTGTAGCATGTTACAGGCCACCCTCTCAAACTCAGGAACCTCACATGGCCTTCCTGAAAACATTGGAGGGGATAAATGTATCTCCAAACACCATCATACTAGGTGACTTCAACTACCCTAATATAGACTGGGAACAATACTCAAGCCCAAACACTCTAGCCCAAAGGTTCCTGGAGTTCATAAACTCAAATGCCATGGAACAACTAGTCACCATCCCCACAAGAGGAGAAAACATACTTGATCTCATCATCACGAACATGGGATCACAATGTTCAACACCGGGAGTATACCCCTCACTGGTGAGATCAGATCATAAACTAATCTCGCTAGAGGTCCTCATCCGCCCCACCTGAAATAAAAAGACCACAGTGAAAAACTTCTCAAAAGCCGACTTCACACTTCTAAAAACTAGCGTGGTCTCCTTTAAGGCCCCTGAGCCAGTGGTAAACATTACTCAAACCGCTGAATCACTTACAAATGCCTTCTACCAGCACCTACAGGACTGCATGGATCAGGCAATCCCAAACAAAACTAAGACTCTTTGTACCAAAGGCAAGCATCCAGTCTAGTGGACCCCAGCCATAAACAAGCTCTACAACAAAAGGAGGAAGCTACTACAAGATAGAGCAAAATCCTTTGAAAGGTAAGACACCTTTGATCATTATAAGTAAAAAACTAAGAGCTCTCATGAAATCATCCAAGGCAAATTTTGAGAGAAAAATCGCCAAGGACTCAAAAGACAATCATAAGGCCTTCTTTAGCTATGTTAGAAACCTAGGAGGAAACTCCCAGATATGCTCAGAATTAGTTCAAAATGATGTGAAGATTACTGAACCTACACACATTGCCAACATACTGGCTGACAGGTTCAGTGCAAACTTCTCCCCTCCCCCCAAAAGGAGAGATATCTATACCAGAGGATTGTAGCCCCCCAAACATCTCCAACGCCCAGGTGAGAACTGCTCTCTCCAAAGCAAAAAACACAGCATCCATGGGACCGGATGGTGTCCCCGGCTGTGTGCTCCATGAACTCAATGAGGAATTAAATCCGCAGTTAGGACAGCTGTTTAATCTTAGCCTCACCTCAGGATACGTACCCAAGGAGTGGCGCACGGCGACTGTGGTCCCACTTCACAAGGGCGGTGCCTCCACCGACCCTAGAAATTACCGTCCCATTAGCTTGACAAGCCTTATCTGCAAAGCCATGGAGATGATCATAATGGACCTCATAAATAAAGACATAGGGAACTTGCAGACTTTGGATCCAACCCAGTTTGGCTTTGTCAAAGGCAGATCATGCCTTTTAAACTTGGTTGACTTTTTCGAGACAGTCACTAAGGCCATTGATGAGGGAAAGGCAGTCCATGCAGCCTACCTTGACCTGGCAAAGGCCTTCGACACAATACCCCACTCAGGTATCATCGAAAAACTCATCAGCTTGAATGTAAACCCATACATCACAAGATGGGTTGCAAACTGGCTAAGTGACAGAACCCACAGGGTCGGAGTTGCTGGAGCCATGTCAGACTCAAAGCCTGTCACAAGTGGTGTCCCACAGGGCTCAGTCCTGGGTCCACTCTTGTTCGGCATCTACTTTTCTGAAGTACAAGCAAATGCAGGAGGGTTATGGCTGACAAAGTTTGCAGATGACTGCAAAGTGGGCCATAGTCGAAAACACATCTGACACAGATATCCTTCAGAAGGGCCTCACAGAAACGGATAACTGGTGCCAGAGCCATGGCCTAAAGTTAAATGCCAAGGAATGCATAGTCATACCCTTCGGGAAAAACAAGGTTACCCCTAGCTACCATATAGGTAGCAATCCACTGAGCACAGAAGAAGTCATCAGGGATCTGGGGACCCAGGTTGACAGTAGCCTTTCATTTGACACTCATGTTGCTAAAGTAGTTAGGAAAACCTTCTACATTGCCCACCTGATCATGAAGGGATTCACATCTAGATCAAGGGAGGTCATGGTCCCCCTGTACTCATCACTCATTAGACCTATGATTGAGTACAATGCCCCATTCGGAATGTATCTGACCCGACACCTGCAGCAGCTGGAAAGGCCCCAAAAGTTCCTCACCAAAAGGATAAAGGGTCTCAAAAATATGTCTTATGCTGTCCGACTGAAAGAACTCCAGCTCTATTCAGTCTCATACCGCTTGCTCAGCGGTGACCTGTGCCTGACATATAAGGCCATGTCAAACCCAGATTTGATGAATATGCTTCACCTCAAAAAATCTAGATCCCTCAGAACCACAAGGCGGAGACATAAACCTTGACACGGTTATTAATAGAGTGTGCTGGAGGGACAGATTCATCACCCAGAGACTCCCTATGCTGTGGAACAAAATCCCGGTACATGTGAGGCAGAGCACCTCGCTGGCCTTGTTCAAGAGGAATCTTGACCAATGGATGGGAGATCGCAGATATACCCCAGGGATTACTTCAGTGTCACTGCTTGACAGAGGCACAGCAAAATAATAGGCATAGTTTTATTCAAACTAAAGGGGTGGCGAAAGCCAAATAACTATGGGCTAGGCTTATAAATGCCCTTGGGCAGATAGCCTAGTATGAACCTATGAACCTATGAACCTATTTCCCTGTACTTTCCCCTATTAACCTGGTGAACTTGGGCTAGGCTAATAGCCCTGGAGCATTTACAAACCTACCTCATAGGATTACCCTGGCATTGTGCCACCCAACCTGAGTTTCCAGCGCCTCTATCAAGTAGGGCCACTGGAGTAATCCCCGGGGTGAATTTTCTATTTCACATCCACTCATCAAGATTTCTCTTGAAGAGGTCCAGTGAGGTGCTCTGTTTGACATGTATGGGATGTCTATTACAGAGCATGGGCAGTCTCTGGGTTATGAATCTGTCCCTCCAGCATGTTCTGTTGATTGTGGTTATGAGGTTGAAGTATCTGGAGCATATGGTGCTGAAGGATTGGGATTTCTTTAGATGTAACATTTCTAACAGAGCCCGCTGGGTTAGACATGGCTTTGTAAATCAAGCAGAGATTGCCTGTAAGTAGGCAATATGAGACAGAGAATAGTTGGGAGTTTTTTGAGTCTGTCCATATAGGACAAGTATTTAAGGCCTACGGTCCTCTTTGTGAGTTACTTTTGCAGCCTCTCCAGTTGTTGCAGGTATCTAGTGAGGTACATGCCAAGTAGGGCATTGTACTTAATGACTGGCCTAATGAGGGAAGAGTAGAGGGAAACAATCACCTCCTTCTTCCTGGATGCAAAACCCTTAGTAATGAGATGTGCCACATAGAAGGACTTTATTGACCACAGTGGCAATGTGGTGGTCAAAAGAGAGGTTACACTGACAACCCTCTCCTCTTACCTCCCAACACTCAGACTTGCGAGTGAATCACTTATATATCCAAATTGGAAGCCACACACTTTCCAGCCAAGACTAGAATAGCTGGTCACAAGGAGAAGGTCAACACTTGCACCACACCACACCACATGGAACACATAGCCCTCCAGAACACACACCAGCACTGCCTTCACATAAGAACACAAACCACACTTCCATCTTCGCGTAGGCTCTCAATAAAAATCTATCCAAACAGCAGATACCTCCAAGGCAGAAACACACTTGACCACCACAACACAACACTAATCATGGATACATAACTCTCCTAAACAGTGTGCCAGTCAACCAAAGGCCCTAAGGCAAAACAGCATGCCCAACACACTGGTCATAGGTGACTCGATAGTGAGCCACACTGATGTCCCACTCACTAGGGTGAATAAGGAGAAAGTAACAGCTGCCTGTCAGGTGCCAGGATCCACCACATAATGCATGCACTCAGGTCCCTCAACAACAGGTACAAATATGACTCTGTCATCGTACATGTGGGTGTGAATGACCTGAGATGTACCTCCCTGGACTACATGAAAAGAGACGTGGAGGAGCTCTCACATTATGTAGCCCAGGCAGGTATGACCCTAGCCCTGAGCAGCCTCCTACCATCACCCATAATGATGACACAGTACAAGCAGAAAATGACTGGATTTCAACAAATAGCTAAGTTTCTGGTGACATTCTAAGAGGATCCAGTATCTGTCTACCTGGTATAACATGACTGACACACCTCGATGCTCTGCCAGAGATGGCCTGCATCTGTCACCCCTGGACTTCCGGATACTGGCCAAGGCTCTTGCCACCCCATAGTGCCTTTTTTAGGTGGTGTTCCAAAGACCAAATCACCACCGTAACAGCTACAAACAAATACAATCTCAGGGTCATGTTGTTCAACACTAGAAGTGTAAATCTCAAAATGCACTCGCTCGAAGCACTCCTTAAAATGGAGAACATTGACATTTGGGCTGTAACAGAGACCTGGTTCAAGGCAGCAGAAAGCACCCCTGCACTACCAGGCAATAACTCATTCCACATCTTTTGGTCTCAGAACTTGGACCAAAGCTCCAAAGACAGTGGTGTTTCCATTCATAAAAGATGAGCACCTCCAGACTGGTAGCCCAACATAATGCATCAGAGATACTTAAGGTGCAGCTAACATTGGGTAAGACAGCGATTCTGGTTGTAGCCTGCTACAGGTCCCCAACCTTGTCCCAAGACTCACACTCCATGTTCCTAAGCACCCTGGAAAATATTAGGGTCCAACCAAACACTCTCATACTGGGCAACTTCAACAATCTCTCCATTAACTGGGAAAACTACTCATGTACCAATACACTTTCCCAACGTTTCCTGGAATTCATTAATTCCAATGTCCTGGACCAGCTTGTTCTTACTTCCATTAGAGGTAGCAACATCCTTGACCTGGCCATTACCAACATGGATGACCACTGCTCTACACCAGTAGTTAACTGCTCCCTGGTTAGATCCGACCACAAACTAATCACCTTGGATATCCACATCCCTCCACCGCCCACCCCCTGCAAAGGTAACCACCATGTAAAACTTCTCCAAAGCTAACTTTGGGCTCCTAAAAACAGAGGTGGCTAACTTCACAGCACCCATGCAAATGGAGAACAGTTGCTTGACCACTGAATCATACACCAATGCACTGTATGAACATGTACACAAATCCATGGAACTCTCCATACCCAATAGAACCAAGACGCACTCCTCCAAAAAAAAGGAAGCCAATCTGGTGGTCCCTGCTATAAACAAACTTTACACGTTGCCTCCATTGTACGCAAGGCTTTGTACATGGCCCACCTCATAAATAAGGGTATTTCATCCAGGAACAAGGAGGTCATAACATCCCTGTACTTCTCCCTTATCAGACCCATTATCAAGTACAATGCCCTCTTCGGCATGTACCTTGCCAAGCACATGCAGCAGCTGGAGAGACCTCAGAGGCTTCTGACCAGGAAAATCCTGGGTCCCAAACACCTATCCTATACTGATAGGCTAAAAGCCCTGTCCCTCTACTCAGTCTCATACAGACTGCTCAGTGTTGACCTGTGTCTGGCATACAAGGCCATCTGAGACACAGTCTTAATGGAGTTGCTGCATATTCGTAAGTCAAACTCCACTTGTGCAACCCACAAGCAAGGCCTCAACCTGGTCTCTGACATTAATAGAACTTGTTGGTGGGATAGATTTGTGTCCCAAAGACTCCCCCATCTGTGGAGAGACTCCCTCCTCATGTCAAGCTGAGTGCCTCTCTAGTCTTCTTTAAGAGCAACCTGGACAACTCAATGGGAAACAGAAGATACACCCCTGGGATCCCACCTGTGTCCCTACTGGACAGGGGAAATAGGAGCTGACTTTGTGGGAACATGTGAAAATTCCTTTTTTTGTTGTGATATAAAAAAATGAGACCACAATATATCATTTCAAAAGTTTTCCCACCTTTAATGTGACCTATATATAACCTGTACAATTCAATTGAAAGACAAATAAATTTGTTACAGAAAAAAATATTAAAAAATAAAAAAAATATAATAAGCTGGTTGCATAAGTGTGCATGTTGTCTTTCGGCTTTTCCTGGTTAGGGGTTGCCACAGCAGAGCTCCAGTCCACTAATGATTGGCAGTGGATTTTTTTAGGTGCCAAGGTGCCAGCCCGATGCCCAACCTTCA
Organism: Protopterus annectens; assembly: GCF_019279795.1. Lineage (NCBI taxonomy): Eukaryota > Metazoa > Chordata > Ceratodontiformes > Protopteridae > Protopterus > Protopterus annectens. Next base: position 467,664,153 of record NC_056733.1, read on the forward strand.
TGGAAGGCACACCCATTCACGCACACACCTACCTGCATGTGCACACACACAATTAAAAATGTATTCTTTTATAGGCACTAAAAAGAACATGACATGTCACAACAGATTTCTGCCCCAAGGAATTCTGTAGTTGTGGAATAAACTTTCTATGCAGGTCAAGCAGTTCTACACATGGTCTGTATTATATAATATTCAGAATGAATTGCCTGGAAATCCTAATTCCTCTTTGGATTATATAGCATGGTACTTCTTGACCACGGTTCACTTTAACTCTATCCTTGCTTAGTCTTAGGTGGCTATGCTTCTCACTGGTCCTTTGAACTCCTTGCCTAGTTTACACCTATGAACTTAATCAATCTAATATATAATTACCAAGTATCTTACAAATGCGCATGCTGCATTTAGGATACATATACCGACAAAAACAAGAGTTTATTGATGAATGCTTTGCTATGATCCATCTCATTAGATTGTCATTATATGCTCATAACTATATACTACTGACCACAGAAAGTTGCATACTATCATTAGTGTGGTACAGTCATCTCGGAACTGCACATGCTCTCCATGTCAACAATTACTGTATAGTTTCAATTTACACACTGTGCTACTATGCATTTTATGTCCCGTAAGAGTAACAACATACATATACACCCACAGCAAAGTACCTCTAAACAAACATTAAAGTGTTTACTTTAATCATTAACAACAATCACAACTATATGTGTACTGTGTCGCCAAGTTACCCTGAATTAAATTAAACATATGTGCCAAATCATTTAGTTTATTAGCCTTATGTTTTTATGAAGGTGTTTGTTTGCTTGTTTACTTCTTCATTTCAGCACGATAACCAGGCAAACTGGTTGGCTGTTATACATTCTTGAGTCAAAAACGGAGCTGCATGGTGCAAGACACAAACAGAGAATTGTAAATGGAGTACCGAATTATAGCACGTTCTGAAAGCATGTGAAACAAAATGTGGACTTCATATCTCTACCCTACCATCTAATCCAACCCAGGATAGCAACGCAGAAGTCCTCATTACTAAGCTTCAAATCAATGCAAAAAATTCTTTATACATTATATGCATTTACATACCACCCGGAAACAATATCACTACAATAGAGGATTTACTCTGCTGGGTGTCTTTTACCTACCCCCAAGAAACAATAATACTAGGTGACTTTAACATGGACTGGAAAAGTGTTAGTGCTGAAAGTCCTACCTCTCATATTAACCTCCATGGCTTTACCCAAACCATAACCTCTACAACCAGAATTAACAAACCTAATAAGAAAGAGAGTACCTTAGACTGGATACTCATAAATAATGTGAAACAAACTTATAAAGTAGGAACTCTACCAGATGATCTAAGTGATCATTCCTTGACATACATCACAAGAGAAAAAAAGGATTTTCCAAACCTCCCCATCATTAGGACAGTACGCTCTACCAAACACTTTAAGGCAGAATTATTCCAAACTGAGCTTAGAGCATGTAACTGGAACCCTTTAAAATCCCTTCCACTTGAAGAGGCTGTAAAGTACTTTAACACTTTATTCTTATCTATCCTGGATAAGCATGCTCCTAAACGTTCCATAAGAATGAAGTCTAACCCAGCCCCATGGCTTTCTAATGAGACTAGAAATCAAATTCTACTTAGGAACAAAGTCTGGGCTAAATGGAGAACCTATAGAAATAGCTCTGATCACCTATATTTTAGGCAGCTTAGAAACAGCACAAAAAAGCAATATTCACAGATAAAAGAAACGATTACTGTAAACTTCAACAAACTCATCAAAATAATCCTCAAAAGTTCTGGTCCTGCATTAATAAGCTCCTTTCCCCAGGGAAGTCCCAAACACCCACGCCACTTGATGCAGATCCAAATACTCCCCATCAAACTGCCAATACCTTTAACTCTTTCTTCACGGAGACTATACAATCTCTAGCTAGTCATCTTATCTCTGAAAACTCCAGCCTTCCCAACAACTTAACACACTCTTTTTCTCAATTTAAACTACTACCCATCTCTACTTCTCTCATCTATAAATTTCTTCACAAACTTAAGCCATGTACTCCATCTGCTGACCAACTTCCTTCCCAATATCTCCAAAAAGCAGCCAAAGTAATTGCCTACCTTATATCTATCCTTATAAATAGGACAATCCAAGAAGGAACCATCCCAGATATTTGGAAAATCTCCCACATTACCCCCTTACATAAAGGTGGAAACTCTAATGACTACTCTAACTATCGGCCAATTGCTCTCCTATCACCCTTAGCTAAAATTATGGAAAAATGCATTCACCAACAACTTCTACATCATCTCTCTCTACATAACTTAATAGCAAACTGTCAACATGGCTTTAGGCTTTAGGCCATCACATAGTACCACTACTGCCCTTCTATCCTTCACAGATACCATCAATAGAAACTGTAACAACAACATCCTCTCATCTGCACTCTTTATTGACCTCTCTAAAGATTTCACCATGGTTAACCATACCCACTTAATCAATATTCTTGAATCTCTATCCTTTGACTCTCTAGCCATTAAGTGGTTTACATCATATCTCAGCAACAGACAACAAGCAGTCAAAAAAGCAACAACCACGGTATCCACCAGAAGATTTATTAAAAAAACTGTGATCTCTGACGTCTCGGCCAAAGCCTTCAAGGAGTATAACACACCATAAAAACTGTAACAATATATACACTAGTATGCTGGCTAATTATTCAATTACATCCTAACAATCAATTAAGTAGTGCCTTCCAATTGAACTCCTCATTCAGCCCAAATGGAGACATAGTTTTAAATTTTAAAATATACATAGCTTCTTTTTGTAATAAAAGAGTTTTAACATTCACATTATAATATGTGGAGAAACAAACCTGTTCTAAAACAGTACCTTTCAGACCATTACTATTACCCCCATGAAATTGTGCAAAATGCAAAGCTATAGGGCTGTCTTCATTAGCATTATTTATATCTCTAATATGCTCTAAGAGCCTCACTTTAAATGCCCTTTTAGTCTCTCCAATATAGATTTTTTTACATGGACATTGTAGAGAATAAACAACACCTACTGAATTACAATGAAAACAATTCTTAATACTAAATTTTATATTATTAATAAAAGTAAAATATGGCATAATATATTTACAGGCTTTACACTTTCCACAGGAAAAAGTACCAACCTTAACAGGTTCCCTGTATAATACAGGTGGAGGTAAACTAAACTTACTTTTAACCAAAAAATTTTTAATATTTTTACCCCTACGATATGAAAATTTTAGATTTAACTTTAACCACTGTTGTACACTGTTCAAAGAACATAAATAATGCCAAAATTGAGTAACAATATCAAGAAATTGTGTAGTAAAACAACCAAAAGTAGTGACAAAATATATAGTTTCCTTTTTATCCAGTGTTCTATCATATAGATAGACATCAGACCCATGAATAGCAGAAGTTGTACGCACTACTGGTTTGTTACCCTTAAACAACCTATTAAAGCTGTTTCTTAAAATTTCATTGCTATAGCCTCGGGCTATAAATGATTGCACCATAGACCTTAGTTCTTTATGAAATATTTCAGATTTGTTACACAATCTATGGATTCGTAACATTTCACCATAAGGGAGAGCATTTAATGTGTGCAAAGGGTGGCCACTCGTGCCATGTACATATTGGAACCCCCCTTCAAACTTCCTATTAAGGGAGGTAGCCAAATTAATCCCATCAGAAATATCTAATATAACATCCAAAAAGGGAACAATAGTCCCAACTTTCAACCCATCAAATTGTAACATATATATGGTGTGTTATACTCCTTGAAGGCTTTGGCCGAGACGTCAGAGATCACAGTTTTTTAATAAATCTTCTGGTGGATACCGTGGTTGTTGCTTTTTTAACAGTTGTTCCTGTACCTTGGTTCGTTTTTTTTCAAGACAACAAGCAGTCCTCTGGGAAAATCAAATCTCATCCTTTTTACCTGTCACCATCAGGGTCCCTCAGGGCTCCATTCTAGGACCACTTCTTTTCTCACTATTTATTAATGATCTCCATGTAGCAATCTCTGAAGCCACCTGTATTCAATATGCAGATGACTCCACACTAATTTGTTCAGCAGCCTCTCCATCTGAACTACATTCTCTTACTCAAAATTTTTTCAACACTGTAGAAACATGGTTTACCAAACGTTGCCTCTTAATGCTAAAAAAACTAAACTCGTCTCTTTACACCCACTACTAGGTCCCCCCCCCCTTAGATTTCTCAATCTCTTCAAATAATGGCACTGTTATTCTCCCAGACTCTACCACTAAACTTTTAGGAATTACCATTGACAATAATCTCTCATTTGATTACCATATAAATAACACCATTAAAATAGTCAACAGAAAAATAGGTTCCTTATATAGAATAAAACCTTTTTTAACCTCAACAGCTAGAGCCAAGATCGCGCACTCCCATCTAATTTCAACCCTTCTGTATGCTTCTCCTATATTTACCAACCTTAAAAAAACTAACCTTAACAAATTAGCAACTTCCTATAATAACATTGCCAGATTCGCTACTGGCAATCCCTTTAGAACCCACCACTGCTCTAATCTCAGGCAACTCGACTGGCTTGAATTCTAAAACCATCTGAAAATCCCCCAACTCACAATTGCCCACAAGATATTTCACCAACCCAATAATACCCCTATACTCTCAAAACTCCTAGTCCCATACAATAATCTGAACTCCATACATTCTTCTAACAAACTCCTTGCTAGCTTAACAAAGTCTAATAATGCAGCTGGTGACGCTCTGTTTACCAACACAGCAGGAAAAAACTGGAACCTGCTACCCAATGAACTAACTCTAATAACATCCTTGCCACTTTTCAAACTAGAACTTAAAAAACACCTCCAAAAGTACTGGCTTTGCCCTTGTAGTAACCCTGACTAACCACCCTCATCACCCCTGTTTCTTCCTCTTCTAACCTAACTTCCTCTCTTCTAAACACTTAGTCTTGTAAATAAGACTGTCACTAGTTAAACTCTAACCTATTGCTTAAATCCTTGTACCTTATGTGAAGTATTGCTTCCTTAATCTGTAAATAAGACCGTCACTAGCTAAACTCTAACCTATTGTTTAAATCCTTGTACCTGATGTGAAGTATTGTACGTAACTCTCCTGTACTACAACTGTTTTTAGCTTCCTTAAGTATTATTCTGTTTATTGCTACTTTATATCTAGAATGAAAAAAACATCTGTTTTATTGTTTATTAATCCTTTACTTACCTTGTAACAATACTTTTATTCTTTGTATATCTGTGTGGAGCTTTTCCCCCCAGGCCTCTACTGAAAATGGAAATATGCCCAGCTAGACTAGCCCGGTCAACAAATGTAAAATAAAATAAATAAATAAATAAAATAAATAAATTTTTGTATGTATGTATGTACATATGTAAAATGTATACATATCAACAAGCTGTTTTCATAGAGTGCACATCTTAAGTTTAGATGCATTTTTCATTTTTTTATATTCTTATACTTTGATGTGAAATGCTGTTGTTTTGACACACAAGTATGTATTCTAGACATCTTGCATTGTTGTGATAACGCGGCAAAGTGTCACTTTGCAACAAAGTCAGCAAAAATAGAGCCCAAAAAGCAGCAATATAGCAGAAACAAATATAAAATCCCTTGTGAACAAGGAGCAAAAAAAAAAAAAAAAAACAACAACAAAGTATCAGACTTGCTTTTAATTGCACTTTACAGAGTTCCAGTATAAACCTGTAATGGTATATAAAACAATAACTATTTGTGCCTAGCTATGACATTTACAAAGCAGTCAATTGAATAAAATTATGACTTCACTTTGGAACTTTTGGTCTGCTTGATTGCTTACTTTGTAAAATAAATGAAAAAGTGATTTGAAATGGAATGTGTGTGTCTGTGTAGTAACTTATGTCTGTCGAAAGTCTACTGGCAAGGTAGAAACAAAAAACTGTGACTGTGTTGTACAGGAATATACATGCAATAAAATCCAATTATTTTCTTGTAATTACATGACAGTTCAATTTTAATTGAAGACATACCTCTCAAACTTATAGTCCAGAGAGAAAGGCCTTGACATAAATTTTTCATTGGCTACAGTAGTTACCCATGTGCAAGATAGAGCAGAGGACAGTAACTTTACTCAACTGAGTGATATTACAACAATAAGGTACAAGCAGAACAGAGTCCATCTGGCTCGAACATGACTACTTACTCCCCAGGAAATAACCTATGCAACATATACCCAGTGTTATTGAAGATCTGTCCTTACTGCACTCTTCCGAGATAAACACACTACAGCAATGAGCTGTAATAACAGCCCGGGGTATGTCCTAAATGGTTTGAAAAATGATCCCTCAGACACACTACAATGTTTGTTCAGCAGCAGCAGCCTCCAGGCAGGCCTCATCCCTAGGGATTTATGCGCAGCAGCAGCTTATACTAGTTGGAAGGCACAGACATACACCAAAGTCTTTCTAGTTATTGGCCAATGACAATTACAAAAACAGGTGCATGAATAGCCAGGCTTCAAAAAGCTCTAGGGCCATTACACTGGTAACTGCCAATCATGAATTGTTCTAGTGACTTGCAAGGGCATGACATTGTTTTCCTTTAAATTTTGTGTAACAACAAAATGCTATAATCTATTAATACATATAATAACCAAAAGCAGCTATAGTGGAATGTAGTCAAAGGTAACAGACTGGTTAGCAATGTATGTTTCATTTTTTTAAATCAGCTACAACTTACTAGGTTTGACACTGTGGTATACAATGTATTCTATAGAGCATACATCATGGACAAAACTATGTTAAAATAAAAAATACAGGACAGCTGGGTACACAACTCCCAGGATAAAAAATTCCACAATACTCTTAGGCCCACTGTTTCTAGGAAAGGAAAAAAATGACAGTGTAGAATCTTGAAGACAGAGAAACATACCAAGATTGGTGTTAGGTGACATTCAGGTGGCAGCTTCCCCTAGCCCATTGTCGAACAAGGTATTAGTCCATATACAACTGATACGCTACAAAAGATGCATACATATGGTGTAGTGGATTAGTCAGGACAACAAATAAATTATGTACTGTTACTATTATGCAAGAAGCAGAGAATTTCCCGTTATCTATGCAAAGGATAAAGATAAACTACTCAATACCATTAAGCTTCTCCAAAGACATTTGAAGAGAAATACTGGCAAAGTATCCAAGTATGTAAACTTTCACAGCACAAACAATAAGATCACGGAGGGGGAATGAAATACACAAGATTACTACGTGACAACTTAAACAAATAGAAGTAGAATTTATGAAATACTTCCAAAGTGAAGGATTGAGTGTAAAAGGTCTACCACAGTATACGTCACAGCATCAAGGAGCAATTATTCCCCAAAATTAGGAAGAACTCAAATGAAGAAATATGGCCATGTGAAAGTATTATGATACCTCTGCATTTATAATCATGTCAGCTCCATCACATATCATTTTCCTTCAGTTTGTTTGTCTTTTTGGCTTGTCATGGTTAGGGATCGCCACAGCAGAACTCTGATCCACTAATCATTGGCAGTAGATTATTATGGTGCCGAGTTGGCAGCCCAATGCCCAACCTTAACAGAAGGCACACCCATTCACGCATGTCTTTCGAACGCCACTCGAACGCGCGGAGGATATGCAGACTCCACACAGAAGGCACTCCAGTCGAGAATCAAAAAGGAGAACCTCTTGCTGTGAGGCCACAACACTACCGCTGCACCACCACGGCTTATCTTCCTTCAGTGGCATCACCAAATGCTGGTCTGACATTATCGGTGTACTACCCAAGAGCACAAGTACATGACACCAAGGTTGAGCAGGAGACAAGTTCATCACGATAACAAACTGCAGGTGATGACACTGCTGCCTCAGATCCTTCTCAAAGCAACATCACTCTAACTGTTCCATTGGGTGGCAAATGCCAGAAAGCCATCTCTACCTGTAGCATTCAGGTTTTCATATTGTTATACTTCCTAGCACCATACCACACCACTCCATGGCTTTATTATTATTACCACGCACAATGGCACGTATTTTGTCAATCTTTTCATACATTCATCTGAATTGTCAACACTTCCTATCGCCCCTAATTTTTGCATGCCATTGCTTGCTAATATCCATGCTGATACACAGCTATAACTACCTGTTGTGGTTGTGACATGTACAGCTGAATGACTTCCTATTGTGTTCCTTGTTTTATTCCATTGTTATATTTTGATTTTTTTACTTTGTTCCAACAGCCCCTTGGTATCAGTCTACCCACAGTTGTATGCACATGTATATGAAAAGAAACAACAGTCCTGCTATACACATGGATATCTGATAAGAAATAATACGTCTACTACACTGTGGTGCCTACGGACCTCAGCCAAAAAGAATGTAAAACCTATGTTTAATGATAAAAGGTCATATGATTTTATTATGAATAGAGAAACACCTACCTCCCGTGGTAACAGCACCACAGTGCTATGCATAACATTTAAATGTCTGTCTATTTAATCCCCCTGTTTAATCTGTTTAAGTACTTTGGAATAAATGCAGCTACTGATTTTATGATAATGAGACTTGGTAAATGCTACCCACTTAATGCACAAAGTAGGACTCATACTGGTGTAATCCACATTGTCCCGGAGGCTGTCTGTAGCTGAATGCAGTCCTCACTCAGAAACCATAGGGGGTTGCTTTCAACTGAAACACGGTTCTATCAAAAAAAAAAAACTTTGAAGCTGGGTACCTGGGAAGCTGATTGTATTGATCATTCATTCCCTGTTCAACACTTCTCTCATACTCTTTTTTGCATCTTTCCATGTAACAAAAGGTTTCTGTAATTAGCCCTGTTGCACACAAAAGGGGAACTAGAAATTCTGCCTCAGATAAACTCCATTGACCAAACAAGTAACAGTGCCTTAGATCTGGCTGCTTATCATTTCTCACCCACCATGCTTTCACCATTCCATATTGCATCTCTGTCCCAGAATGTATGCTACATATTACACAGCCATCGACATACATAGCATGGGTTAGCTGCAACATTTCATTAATTCAGTTTGATATCAGATTCTGACAAAGAGTTATTTTTTAATATTTTTCAGTTTCTTGTTTTGTTTTGTTGTATATTTTGACAAAAGTTTGGCATGCGGTACATTTATACTCAATAAAAGTCACCCAATCTACTGTTAACCTTCCATTAATAATCTCACCTATAGAATAAAGAAACTGTTGCAGTACATGGTGTAATCCCAAGAGTGCTAACACTCCCTTCTTCACCTCAACAAAAAGCTGAAATACCTCATCAAATCCTCGAATGCCAGCTATGATGGCTGAATTGCAGCAAACACTAAAAACAATCACCAACCCTTCTATACCTATATCAATAGCCTCCCTGTCAATACCCAGATATTGGTCTAAGATAATCCACAATGGCAGCTCGTATACTGAGCCAGCAGATATTGCCAACACACTGGCAGACAGATTCAGTGCCAACTATACCCCTTTCTCCACCGCTAAAGCACATATCACAATACTAGAGTCATGGCAGGCACCGAGCATTACTGCGGCACATGTTGCAGTTGCATTGACCAAGGACAAAATTACAGCTTCCATCACACCCGATAACATCCATGGCTGTGTTCTACATGAACTACAAAGTGAACTGGCACCACATCTGTGTGCTCTCTTCAGTCATAGCCTCTACTCAGGTTTTGTCTTTACCGAATGGGACACTGCTGCAGTCATCACACTACAGAAAGGGAGTGAATATAGACCCTGTTAGTTATCAACTCCCCATTCGCCTCACGTATACTTCTAAAGCTATGAAATGCATCGTCGTGGACCTAATTAACCAATATTTTTGAAATCTCCAAATGGCAGACCCCACGTGATTTAGCTTTCTGAAAGGGAGAAATCATGCCTATTCTATCTCATTTACTTCTCTACATAAATCACCAGGGCTGTGGATGAAGGTGAGGCAGTCCATACAGCCTACCTCCATCTGGACAAGGCCTTTGATATCATTCCTCACTGTGGAATTATTGAAAAACTCACCTAACCAGGCATCAACCTTTATATCACTAGGTTGGTTGTAAATTGGCTCACAGATAGAAGACACTGCGTAAAAATAGCAGACTCATACTAAGTCTGCCGATCAGTCATGGGTGAAATTCCACACATATCGGTCATGGGTCCTCTTCTGCTCGGCATCTACTTCTCAGAAGTACAGGCCTACACCAAGGCACTCGGGGTGACAAAGTTCGCAGACAATTGCAAGTTGTGAGCTATTAAATACCCATCCTACAGATAGGCCTTACTGACAACGCCAACTGGTCTCAGACCCATGGCCTTAAGCTCAGTGCCAAAAAATGTGTCATCATCCCCTTTGGAAATAACCGCATTCCCATGATTTACCACATCGACTGAATAGAGAAGGCATTCTAAGAGATATAGAAACACAGGTTGACATCAACCACTTTTTGTGACCACCAGATTGCCACAGCGGTCAGAAAGTACATCTATGTGGTGCATCTCATTACTGATGGTTTTGCATCCATGAAGAAAGAGGTCATTGTCTCCCTCTAGTATTCCTTCATTCAAGCAATCATCGAGTACAATGCCCTATTTGGCATGCACCGCACTATACACCTGCAACAATTGGAGAGGGCACAAAACTACCTGACAATGTGTATCCTCAGCCTTAAACACTTGTCCTACATTTTACAGACTCTACAAACTTCACCTTCTCTCTGTCTCATATTGACTACTTTGAGGTGATATCTGTGTGACTTACAAAGCCACGTCTGATCCACCCCTGTTAGAAATGATACATCTGAAGAAATCAAAAATCCCTCCGCACCACACAGTCCAGACAGCTCAACCTCAATACTACAGTCAACCGAAAGTGCATGAGGGACAGGTTCATAACCAAGAGACATCCCATGATTACTAATAGAATTCCCATACATGTCAAACAGAGTACCTCACTGGCCCTCATCAACATAAACCTTGATGAGTTGATGGGAAATAGAAAATTCACCCCAGGGATCACTACAGTGTCTCTACTCCACAGAGGCAATGAACTAAGGTTGGGGGAACCTATGACTGTGTTCATGTTGACCGTTCAGTGTAACATTCCTACTCAACTTATTCATGGCCTACTTAAGAAAGTAAGACCCTCCACCCTGGCTGCCCACCTCCTCCCAGCAGAGTATGTGCAAAAGGCTCCTGACACTATAGCATACCCCATCTCCATATTGCTCAACAGAGCTACATCTGAAGCTACAGTACCCACTATATGCAAAATCTCCCATGTCATAACCTCACCATAAAGGAGGCAGTTGCACTGAACTGTCAAACTTCAGACCCACAGCTACTCTGTCACCTCTAGCTAAAATTATATAAAAGTGTGCACACATACAGCTCATGCACTACCTCACACAGAACAAGTGGTTGTCCAACTTTCAGTGTGGCTGTAAGCCACACCACATGCCTACTTCTGTCCTTCTATCTTTGGCTAACGTCAGTAACCACAACCGCAATAATAACAAACTATCCTCAGCAGTCTTTCTAGCTCTATCCAATGGTTTTGACATGGTTGACCACAACTAGCTGATGAATACCTTGAAGGTCTTCTCCTTAAACAACCATGCACTCTAATGGTTTCAATCCTACTGGCATGGCAGGCAACAGGCAGTCCTATGACATGACAAGCTTTAATCTCGCCTACACATCACACTTGTAGTCCACCAGGCCTTGATACTAGGATACCTTCTTTTCTCCATCTGTATCGATGAGCTTCATTCAGTCATCACAGATGCTACCTGCATTCAATATGCGGATGACTCCACCTTGACTTGGTATGACAACTCACCAGCTGGTTTAGCCACATTAACCCAAAATTGCTTGAATACAGTGGAAAAATAGGTCTCCAATCAACATATTATCCTGAACACCCAAAAACAAGTACAGTTGTGTACACTTACCATAAATGTAGATGTTCCAGTGTATTCACTGTTGCAGTCATTACATTTGAGTAATCTGCTGGCAGGTTGCACTCAGTCGGCCGGAATTCCAAAGTTTTGGGTCCTGCGTCAGTTGCTGTTTCCTCTTCCATGACGTCAGGTCATCAGGCATATAAAACAAGCAGCCAACGCCATTTTCTTTAGTTTTTCTTGCCCCAGATGTCAGGTGCCCCCAAAAAGGTACCAAAAATATATATATATGTATAAAAACTATATATACATGCATCAATATAAACTTTACCTTCATCTACAAGCAAATACACCACATAGGTTGTAGAAGATACAGAAGGAAAGATAAACTCTGGAATGAAAGGGGGATGGCGGGCGGGTAACCTGGACTGCAACAGTGAATACACTCGAACATCTACATTTATGGTAAGTGCACACAACTTTACTATGTTCTTCATGTTTCACTGTTGCAGTCATTACATTTGTGTAGAATCCCCAAGCTATGGTTGGGAGGCTGGAGCTAAACAACATTAGGTGCGGCTATAAGGCCCTTCAGAACTGCAGTGGCAAAGCCTGACCTGGACTTAGAGTAGAGAGGCAAATTATAATGCTTTGTAAAGGTGTGAACAGAACTCAAAGTTAGCAGCCTGTTGAAGGTCTTTGGTTTGTACTCCTCTGAGAAAGCCTGCTGAAGTAGCTGCAGCTCTGGTGGAGTGAGACCTAATGTCCTTGGCCACAGTTTTACCATGGTGTAAGTAGCAGAAACTAATGCAGTGGCTTATCCACTTTGAAATAGTCTGCTTTGAAATAGCCTTTCCTTCTCATCCTGCAGCATATGTCACTAGTAATTGCTCAGTTTTTCTTACAGCTTTAGTCCTGCTCAAGTAGAATCTTAGCTGTCTGTGTACGTCCAAGGAATGCAGAATTCTCTCTCCCTTGTTCTGCGGATTTGGATAAAAGTTTGCCACATGAATAGTTTGGTTAAGAGCCACACTCGAAACCACCTTAGGCATAAATGTTGGATTTGTCCTCAGAGACACCCTGTCTGGGTAAAATATGATAAAAGGCTCCACAGACATGAGGGCCTGCAGCTCTGAGACTCTTCTTGCTGAAGTAATTGCTAGAAGCAGAGCAGTTTTCCATTATAAGAACTTTATATCAGCAGTAGCAGCTGGTTCAAATGGAGGCAGGGTGAGCTTTTCCAACACATAATTGAGGTTCCATGCAGGTATTGGTGATCTTCTTGGAGGCCTTACATTTATGGCTCCTCTAGGATACTGCTTTAGTAAAGGATGAGAAAAGATTGGTGGCTCTGTATTGTAATGAGATGAAATTGCAGAGGCGTGGATTTTAATTGATGATAAAGATAGGCCTTTGTCAAGCATCTCAGTCAAGTAATGTAAAATCTGAGGAATATTTGGTTCTGCTTTATCAGTTCCTTGTGCTTGATTCCAAGCACAGAATCTCTTCCATTTATCAGCATAAGATTTTCTAGTACTAGGCCTTCTGGCTTCCAAAATGACATCCATTGCAGCTTTTCTGAGAGGTGTTGTTTGTATAACTACAAGATCAGCCATGCTGCCAGGTTCAGTGTCTGGAGTTGATTGTGCAGGATCTGATTGTTTTGCTGGGACAGTAGTTGAGGTTTTCGAGGTAAGGTCAAAGCTGGGTATTGAGACAAGTTCCTTAGGATTGGGTACCAGTATTGGCGGGGCCAGTCTGGGCCAATTAGTATCATCTTTGGTTTCTCTTGTCTGACTTTTAGGAGGACCTTGGGAAGAAGAGGCAGAAGAGCAAAGGCGTATACTGACAGGTTTTTCCAACTGAAGGAGAGGGCGTCCACTTTCCATGCTTGTCTGTGATAAGTCCTTGTGCAGAATCTTTTCAATTGATAATTCTGAGGAGAGGCAAATAGATCTATGTCTGGGGTCCCCCATTTCTTTGTTAGCATGCTGAACATTTGTGGATCTAGTTTCCACTTGTGAGGATCCATAAGGTTTCTGCTTAAATCGTCTGCCAGAGTATTTTGTTTTCCTGGTAGGAATAGAGCTTGAAGATGTATTTGGTAAGTCAAAGCTGTGTTCCACAGTGTCATGGCTAATCTACAAAGGGGGTATGAGTGCGTGCACCCCTGCTTGTTTATATACCACATAACCGTGGTGTTGTCCGTCTTTATCAGTAGTTGTCCTGGATGAAGTAAGTCCTAGAAGGATGTCAGGGCATTTTGAACAGCTAGTATCTCTTTCTCGTTGATATGTAGATGCATTTGTTTTGGGCTACATATGCCCTGAATACATCTTCCTGCCATGTGGCCCCCCAGGCATAATCTGATGCATCTGTTGTTAAGGTACGGCTGGCAGGGGGGTAGAGTTAAGGGCCGTCCCATGTTTTGGTGACATGCCTTTTCCCATCATAGAAACTCATGTTGTAGGCAGGGAATGAGAGGAATCATTGTTTCCAGACTGTGACAATGTTGATTCCATAAACTTTTTAGGTACCATTGAAGTTTCCTCATATGCAGCCTTGCATATGGAATCAGTAGGATGCAGGATGCCATGAAGCCCAAAGCCTGCAGAATTTGTCTTGCAGATAACTGGGTTTTTATTCCCATCAGTTTGAAGTAAGTAGTCACTTGCCTTTGCTTGTCTGCCGTGAGGTAAGCCATCTGGGCAGTTGTATTCAAGATTGCACCCAGGAATGTCATCTTTTGAGAGGGGACCAGTTGTGATTTCTTTTCGTTTATTGTGTACCCTAGACATGTTAGAAGCCTTTTCACAAACACTAGGTGTTGAAGAAGAATGCCCTTGTTCTCTGCTTGAATGAGACAGTTGTCTAAGTAAGGATATATTTGTATACATCTTAGTCTGCAAAATGCAATTACTGATGCCAGTCACTTTGTAAAGACCCTGGGTGCAGTAGATAAGCCAAAGGCCAGTGCAGAGAATTGGTAATGCATTGTCAGCCTTGAATCTGAGGTACATTCTGCACAATTGCCTTATTAGGGCATGCAGGTATGCCTCTTTTAGGTCTAATGTCACCAGCCAAGCATTATTGCCCAGCATGGGCAGAAGCTGCTGCAAAGTCAGCATTTTGAATTTATGAATGTCCATGTATGTGTTCAAAATCGATAAATCCATTATTGGCCACCCGGCCATGTCCTTTCTGTGTACCAAGAACAGTCTTGAGTAAAACCAGAGTCCTTTTTCCTGTTCTGGTACAGGCTGAATGGCCCCCATATCCATGAGGGACGTAACCTGTTTCTGTGCCTCTGCCCATTGATTTCTTGACAGATCTGGCCAACTGTTTGCCATTGGCAGAGTATGTACATGGAATCTGTATCCCTCTTAAACTATGTTTATCACCCACTTGCCCTGGGTTATTAACTGCCAATTTTGAGCAAAATGTGCTAATTTTCCACCTAAGGGTGCTGCCAAAAGATAAGTGCTGGGTCAAGACAGAGGGAAGTCATTGGGACTGTTTTCACTTTATCCCCTCCAGATTTGTAGGTAGAAGTGCCTCATTGCTTTGACCTGTATGAATCTTGTGCCTGGTATCTAGAACTTTTATGGCATCTGGATTTGACCATTTGAGCTCTGTCTGACACAGGAAAGGACCAATTTTTGGTAGGCCAGTGTCTACTGAATCTTGATGGCTGCACTTGTAAGAAGTCTTTTACAGTTTGCATAGACTTAGCTTTGTCTTCCATTTTCTTTAAAACCTCTTCTGCCTTAATACCAAACAGAGTATCATGCTGTAAAGGTGCATCTAGTAATTTAGCTTTAACATGATCAGGCAAATTTTGTTCCTTTAGCCAGGCATGCCTCCTAACCACAGAAGGCCTCTAAGGAATCAAAACCACATTGCAAAGTATGCTTTCCAACCTGTTCAGCTGCATGCAATAATTCCTGCAATTCTTTATTTTCTGCACATTCAGAAATCAACATCATTTTCTGTTTCAGCAATCCCATAACATGTTGTTGATACTTGAGCATATGAAACTGGCAGTTTAAGGGCCTAATTGCCAAGGTTGCACATGTATAAACCTTTTTTCACCATCTATGCAGTGCCCTTGAATCTCTGTCAGAGGGGGTAGGATTTTTTGCTGTTGAGGCCTTAACTCACTTTGGACCCTGTGAAATAGTTTCATGATCAGCAGCAGTGTTTCTAAATAAAAAAGAAACTATGCGTATAACCTACGTTGAGTTAAGCAAGCCCTGCTACAAACTGTCACATTCATGCATCATTGATCAACTCTGCCATTTTAATGTCAAGCCCTATGATGTCAGTTGGTTCGCTAATTGGCACACAGACAGATGACAGTGGGTCAAAGTTGGGGACTTCTCCTGAACCAGCAGGCATGTCAACAATATCGCCCCCCTATTGCTTGTGATTTTGTGCTCAGAAGTTCAGGTCAAAACAGGGGGTTGTAGCAGACTGTTGACTGCAAATTAGGTGCAAATCAATGAATCCACAAACAATGTCAATATACTTCAAGAGGGACGTACACAAACAAATGATTGTTGCCAATGCCATGGACTACAACTGAGTCCTAAAATACACATTTACTAAAATATGCATTATTATGACCCTCTGCCAAATGATATGCCAGCAGACAAACATAAATAATATTACTGTAAGTAAGTAATCAGTAGTGAGAGACTTCGACCAACATGGGCGCATTGTGATACGGAAATAAGGCATTGCTGCATGGCATAAATGTCCTAAGTCCACTGTACTCAATACTCATACCTTAACAGGCAGCAGCACCACATTGAGATACCACAGAGATTCCCAACTGGAAAATCCAGGGTCCACAGCACATCATACATTGACAGATTGAAGTCAATGTCACAGGACTGTGTAGAGTAGGGACTACTTAGTGGAGACTTCTGCCTGGCCTACACACAGCACTCTCAGACCAAAACAGAATGTAATTGCTGCACCATCCGCAAGTCAAATGGGAAAAGGGTCAACCGCTCAAGGGACCTTAACTTTGACATAAGTTTGACTGGCTGTAGAGACAGATATGTCTCGAAGAGGTTGCCATTTCTCTGGAAGAGGCTGCCAATTCACTTAAAACAGAGTCCTTGTATGATGCTTGTGGATGGGAAACCATATATTCCTTACCCGGATTTTACGTATGACCCTCCTAGACATGCGGATAGTCTTTGCTAACTAAGATTTATATTTTTGCCAAGATGCTTTATATTGGGTTTCTGTGGTATTACATTGGGCAAACATGGTTTGGTTTATAAAGGCATTCAGGTGAAGTGTACAGTAACTAGCTATGAAAGAGAAACATAGCACAGGACTTTAAATTGCCACCTACAAAGAGCTGTCATTGAACTCCACTCCATCTTCTCTAATACAGTTCTGTATACTATGAAGACATACACAAGTAGTTAGATATGATAGAAACTTAAGAAAAGGAAAAAAACACAAACAACTATGGTCATGTGTGGAGAGTCTTTCAGGATCTTAAGAGGAAAGCTTTAAATGAGTGGAAATGGTCAAAAACATATATAGAAACACTGCCATTCGAGGTAATGAAAATACATGTTTTTTGAAGGGGTGTTTTTAAGGAGTCCTGGATCAGATTTTCGGTTGCAGTCTTTATTGGAAGGAGGCAAATAGATCATTTTGAGGTGTTAACACAGATGGATGAATTCCTGGATGACCCCTCGTGCAATTTTGGTTATAGAGAGTATGTCCTAGTCCTGTTTACCTCAATTAATACAATGTTTTGATGTGACAGAATGTATGAGACCTCCAGTGTCACACAGAGCTAAGTGGCTACCTCCATGAGTATCATAGTTACCTCTGCAAAAGGGATAGGGGTTAAGGTCAGTCACCACTCCCTAATTTATTCAACCATTCATAGAATGATACTAGGCTACTGGCCCGTAGGCCCTTATAAGTCTAGCAAAGAATTTAACCCATGTTGCCTCAAAGTCAGCACCTATTTTTCTCTGTCCAGCAGGGATACAGGTGAGATCCCAGTATTTTCTGTTTCCAATCCAGTTGTCCATGTTCTTCTTACAGAGGGCCATGGAGGTACTGAGCTTAACATGGAGGGGGAGTGTATTCCATAAACAGAGGAGTGTTTGGGACACCAATCTATCCTAACAAGTTCTATTAATGTGACATACCAGGTTAAAGCCTTTCGTGCATGTTGAGCGAGTGGAGTTAGTCTTATGGATATGGTGTAACTCCATCAAGGCTGGTTCTGAAATGGCCTTGTATGCCAATCACCAGACACCTCTGAACAGTTTGTATGAGACTATGTAGAGGGACAGGGTTTTTGACATATCTGTATAGGATGGGTGCTTCAGACCCTGGTGGTCTCTGCAAATGCTGCATGTGCTTGGCAAGGTACATGCCGAAGGGGGCATTGCACTGGATAATGGATGTGATAAGGAAGGAGTAAAGGGATGTTATGAACTCCATGTTTCTGGACTAAATACCCTTATTTATAAGGTGGGCCATGTAGAAAGCCTTATGTACAGCGCAGGCAACATGGTGGTCAAAAGTGTGATTGATTTCAAGCTGGGTGCCAAAGTCCCTCATTACTGATTGCATGCATAGCACATTGTTATTAATATGATATTTAGTGGGGATGGCATTTTGACCAATGGGAAATAAGGATGCATGTCTTGGCACCAAGATGAGGCCATGGTTCTGGCACCAGTCATTAGTTTGGGTAAGGCCCTTTTGGAGGAGGATGTTCACATTAGTAGTGGAATTTAAGACAGTTCCCAGCCTGCAGTCATCTGCAAACTTGGTGAGCCACAGACCACTGGTTTCGGCTTGCACAGCATAAAACTATATCCCAAACAGTGGAAGCCACAAGACCGATGCTTGGTATACACCAATCATTACGTGTCTAGTACTAGAGGTGGCTTCCCCTACCCCCATTATTTTGTGCCTCATAGGTTGATAGGTTCATAGGTAGGTACTAGACTGTTGGCCCTAGGGCCTATACAAGCCTAGCCATAAAGGTACCTTGGCTTTCGCCACCCAAGAAAATTATTTTCCTGTGCCCCTGTCAAGCAGAACCACATTAACACTTCTTGTGCTTAGAGGTTTTGCGATATTTGAGGGGAAGAGGGTTAGCACAGTAACAACTCAAGTCACAACATTGGTACATGTACGGCGCACCACTCAACTGTGCCAGGAATAAAGCATACCTAATATCGGTGAAAAAAGCTTATGTTATCCCACTTCATAAAGGAGGAAATATGTCTGACATCACTAACTTCTGAACTATTGCCATTCTTGGCTCAATATGAAAATTACTTCAAAAGTGCATTCACACCCAGGTCCTTAGTCATCTGATTAAACACCAACTCCTTTACACTACTCAACATAGCTTTCGGCCAGGACATACCACCAACACTGGCCAGATTTCCTTCATGGACACAGTAAATACAGCTGGAGATGCTGGATCCATATGTCTCCGCACTCTTTCTTGATCTATCCAAAGCATTCAACACAATAGCCCACTCACTTCTCCTTACTAAATTCTCCAACCGTGGCATCACTCCCCCCACCCTTTATTGGTTTCACAACTATCTCAGTAATAGGCAGCAATCTAGTATTTTGAAGCAGTCCTCCTCCCCTTTCCTCAATACTAATGCAGGGGTACCCCAGTATTCTATTGTGGGTCCCCTCTCATTCAGTATAATGATAAATGACCTCCACACTTCTGTCAACCATAGTACTCTTATCCAATATGCAGATGACTGTACTATAATATGCTCTTCAAAATCTCCCTCTGTAGTATAGCATCTTACACAAACAGCAGTTAACTACACTGAATCCTGGATGGGACAAAAGAACTCACTGTTAATACCATCAAAACTAAAGTCTTGATATTCACCCAAAAAAACAAGCCAAACTGACAAGTCTGAATTCGCTGTTGAATCACAAAATAGTACTACTATAGATGTCATTCCCAGTACCAAAGTACACATTGTCATCATTGACGATAACAAACTTTGACCTTCATATTTATAATAACATAAAAAAACATAAAAAACTGGGAGATTGTTAAATAAAATCAAGAGTTCAATACACAGGAGGTTCAGGTTCAAAAGTTTACTAGTGTACACCAGGAGGCAAAAAACGTACAAGTACAGAATTTTGTCTGACATGAAACAGGAAGTATACAATTTTATATAGTCTTTACATTCAAGCTGTGCCCACCTTACTGATGTGGTATGTCACAGGGCATCTACATCACTTTAGCTTATAATGTTCTATTCATTGATTTATGCTGATGCTGTATATTTTAAAAAAGTTTTCCTCTGGTAACAATACGGCCTTGCTATCCACCTGGTCAGACATAATGTCTTTCTGTAAAGTTACTTTTTAAAGGCTTCAAACTAGTCCGAATACAATAGCAGATTCAGTCTTTTAATACACTTCTTTGTTCCCTGTAACACTTTCCCAACAGCTGCATGTTATCTTAGTAACACATACACAAGGCCAAATCATCCCAGCAGGAAAGAGCAGAAGATTTCATTATTTCACATATTTAATTTCCTGACCCAGCAGATAATCACTTGTGAAAAGCATAAACATTAAGACTAGCTGAGCTGGCAGCTGCCAGGGTCAGAGGTCAACTTGCTACAAGCCACACTGCAGTTTCAAAACTACTTGCAATTACACATGAATTCAGCCTTTTTGTTATATCATTAATAGAATAAAATGCATTACATACTACTTTGCTTTTAAACTAGCATTTTACATATATTTAAATGCATATTTTTCTAACATTTTCCCTCCTATTAATTCTTTTTATTTTATTTTGAAGTATGCATAATGTCATTTCGTCTCCTAACCTCTTCCACTAAGGATTTTCAGCTAGGTGAGTCATTCGATCTATACTTCGGAAAAAGTTTTATCTGAGATTAACTTTTCAATCTCGATATCTTGGTACAAAGTTTCAGTAACAGATACATCAATAAAATCTTTGATTAATCTTTTCATGCAGGGAATTTTACAACAAACACATGCTCCTATTAGGAGTATACCCACACAAATAGCAATCAGAATATTCATTAGGATGGAACCCCACCCCCGAATAGATTCTGGAAAAAGTCAGTCAGTGGGTTTGGGCCTGGTTCAGCCATGGCTGATACTTGCTGAATTACCTCTAGGTGGTTGTTAATTTTATGCCTATTGTCTGGTATGTATGCACAGCATTCTTCTTTGATAAGCGCGCACGTACCACCTCTTGCCGCTAGGGTGAAGTCAAGAGCCATTCGATTTTATAGCACAACAGTTCTCATTGCATTTAGTTCATTAGTCACCAGTTCTAGGGCAGAGAAAGTTGCATTACTCATTACTTCGAGAAGTTTCGACAGCTTCCTCAGCTCCCAGATTGATTTGACTGCTCCGTATGCTGGGAATATTCCTGCCCAAGATATAACACTGTCACTCAAATCCATATGAGTCAATTTGCTTTTGTCCTTTACGTTATTATGGTCTTTCCAGCCAGCTTCGATCCGTCCTACTGGATTTACAGGTTTTTTGACTGGACCTCCAGGTTTCCGAGCTGCTTCTCTCACATTTTGTATCTTTCCTAAAGGTAATTTTGCAGTATGTCTTATTGCTGGAACCAGATAACCCAAAAAACAACTGCCGGACCAATTCTCAGGTAGCCATTTATATGCTTTTTTCCCACAAATAAAATAACAGTTTTCTACTTTAGTACTAATGTGCATTAACCCTGCATGAAACATTTTCTGGTCTATAACTGACAATTGTTTAAATAAAACAGGATTCTTGCGAACTTTATTTATGGTTGTTTTCAGT
The DNA here is from genome assembly GCF_019279795.1 of Protopterus annectens. NCBI lineage: Eukaryota > Metazoa > Chordata > Ceratodontiformes > Protopteridae > Protopterus > Protopterus annectens. The sequence continues at coordinate 467,686,019 of NC_056733.1, forward strand.
GAGTTCAAATATGAGTCATAATTAGTATTGCAAAAAATATTGCCATTACTAGTCTTAATATAACACCGGTAAGATATTGTTATATTAAAATTGCTCCAGCCCACCTGGAGAGTGTCATTTTTGTAAAAACATACAATTCCTTTTAGTGTGACAGGTAAAAATAAAGCTATTTTGTCCTGTGATCTCACAGTTCCTGTATCAAAAAGTAAATTCTCCCAAGTCTCATTTATCCCCAAAGGGACAGCGGACATTATCAGTCCTCCATATGCTGTTGGTATAGCTGTACAAACCCAGCAACTCAAAATGTTTATAGTCTCTGCATATACATGCTTTATAGCTAGGTATGTGTCAAAATTTGGATGCCAGTCTATAGACGTTTCGTCACGCCTTCCCACTTTCACTTGTGTGGTTGAGTGAAGAAAAAACCACAATAAGAGGAAAATTGTCACAATTATAGTCAATAAATGTATACTCAACAAAATGATTATGCAACATCTTTGGGGTTGATCTAAATTTCTATTCGCTTTGTTCTTGGTCATTTTGCCTTTGTTGTATATTAGTCACAAAGTTTTTATCAAGTTGAAAGTTCTTTACCGGTTTGCAGTTGTTTCAAATGAACCCAGGACGTCCTCTCAGCCACTCTGACTGCAGTAGGCATTGCCAACAGTACCTGGTATGGTTCTTCCCACTTTGGACTCGCCCAATTCTTCCTCTTCGTCACTTTCAGCCACACCCACGTTTCGGGACCCAAAACTGCTTCCACCGGTCTGGTCTGTTCCTTATCTGAAAAAAAGTTAAACTGCAAAACAGATTTATTTGTTAACAGTTTCCTCATATAACTAGCTAATGAGCTGTCAGCCTCTTGTTCTGCGGGCATGAGAGCTTTCCACTGAGGCACATAATATGCTCTCCCAAAAACCATTTCAAAGGGAGTCAAACCCTTCACATTTGGAACCGTTCTCATACTCAGCAGTTTTAAAGGCAGACAGTGTATCCAATTCTTTTGGGTCTCTTTAACTAACTTCCTAAGTTTACTTTTAAGGGTTTCATTGTACCTTTCCACCAGTCCTGCTGAATGTGGGTGGTAGGCACAATGGTTTTTCAAGGAGATTCCAAAAAATCTCCCAAGTTGCTGAATTGTCTGATTGACAAAATGTGTGCCATTGTCACTATAAATCCTTTCCGGAATTCCAAACCTAGGGATTACTTCTTTTATCAGGGCTTTTGCCACTGTTGCTGCATCTGGATTTTTAGTTGGAAAAGCTTCTACCCATTTAGAAAACATATCTACAATGACTAAACAATATTTTTTCCCTTCACACTTATTTAATTTTATAAAATTTATACAAATAGTAAGGAACGGATACGGTGGTATAGGAAAACTTCCTTGCTTAGGTTTAAATGCCCCTTGTGCATCATGCTTGTTACAAGTATGACAAGCTGCACAAATTCTTTTTGTGTAGTTTGTGAATCCATATGTTTGGAATATTCGGTTTACTAACTGTACCATCCCCCCTGTTGAGACATGGGACTGCCCATGGCTCATCAAAGCTGCATATCTAAATAAATTAGACGGCAATACGTTTTTTTTTCTTTGGAAATGTATAGTTCAGTTTTAAGAATTGCGCCTTGTTTTTTTCATTTTTGTTTTTCTGCTTTTGTAGTAAGCGTCTGCATTGTTTTCAACATGTCTAAATCTAAAATCTCAGAGGGTTGTAATTCCTCATTCAAAAGTAAAGTTTCTGAGTCTAAGTCCGCTTGCTTTGCAGCTGCATCAGCTCTTGCATTGCCTTTCGAAATTTTATCCTGTTGTTTTGTATGAGCTATACATTTGCAAATAGCTACTTTGGTAGATAACTGAATAGATTTTAATAATTCCAAAATAAATTGCGCATGATTAATTGGTTTTCCACTAGATGTTATCATTTCCCTATTTTTTCATTGTTGCGCAAATACATGTACTGTAGAGAAAGCATACTGACTATCAGTATATATATTTACACATTTGTCTTTTGCTAAAGTACATGCCCATGTCAAAGCTATCAATTCTGCTGCTTGTGCAGATAAGTTATGTGGTAAGGATTGGGCTTCTAAAATTTTAGTGTCTGTAACTACTGCATACCCCACTAGATTCTTTCCTGTAGGGCCCCTTTTGCATGAGCCGTCCACGTAATATGTCACCTCGGCATTATCCAAGGGCATATTTGTGAGATCTTGTCTAGGCAAGGTTAACTGTTCAATCTCTTGCAGGCAGCTGTGCGGTGTGCCATCCACAGGAGTTGGAAGTAATGTTGATGGATTTAATGTCGTACATTATTCAATTGTCATATGAGGTTGGCTCAGCAGTATAGTCATACATGAAAGATGTCTAGCAGGAGAGAGATATGCTACTTTTTTTTGCAGTAAAATTATTGTGACTGCATGAGGCACTCTCAATGTGAGAGGGTGGAACAACACCACTGAGGCTGAAGCCTGTACTGCCATTGCAGCTGCAACTACCGCTTGTACACAGTGAGGCAAAGATCATGCAACTGGGTCTAACTGTGATGAATAATAGGCTACTGGGCGTTGCTTATCCCCATGTTGTTGCGTTAGCACTGACGTCATATATTTCTGCTTGCAATTTACGGTCTGAAAGAACCGTTTGTGATAATTTGGGAGTCCTAAAACTAATGAAGAAGCTATTAACTGCTTCAACCTGCAGAAAGCCGTTTCTGCTTTGGGTGTCCATCGTAAAATATTTTGTGCTGCCATTGGTGTCTTATATATCAAGTCAGTCAGTGGAGCAGATTCCAAAGCATAATTTGGTATCCAACTCCGTCAAAAATTAGTTGTTCCCAAGAAGGACAACATTTCCTTCTTGGTTGCTGGTTTGGGTGCTTGCAAAATTTCTGTTTTTTCTATCCTCGTCTAATATCCTACCTTCATTGGATATCACATATCCTAGGTATTTAACTTGTTTTTTTAGAGTTGTAACTTACTTTTATTTACTTTGTGTCCTTGTGTTGCTAAAAATGTCAATAACGCTACAGTATCCTCCCTGCATTGCTGCTGGGTGGGGGCTGCTAGCAAGATGTCATCTACGTAAAGCAGAATTTGACTACCTCCTGGTGGGGTAAACCATGCCAGGTTGCTAGCCATTTCTCGTGCAAATATTGTTGGGCTCTCACAATATCCCTGTGGTAGTCAAGTATAAGTATACCTTTTACCCTGAAACGTAAATGCAAACCAATATTGACTATCAGGATGTATAGGTATCGAAAAGAAAGCATTATTGATATTTACCACAGAGAAATATTTTTGTTGCGGTTTTAAATCGTTTAACAAAGTATGTGGGTCTGGCACCGTGGGTGATCTGGGTATCACTGCATTGTTCACTGCTTGTAAATTTTGAACCATCTGCCATTCCCCGTTTGCTTTTTTAACAGGAAATAGGAGTGTATTACATGGTGAATCAGGAGATTTTACCAGTACTCCTTCTTTGAGTAATGCTGCTATTATAGGCTTGATTTCTATTTCTGCATCTTTTCTCAAGGGGTATTGTCTTTTTTGTGGCCTAAATGCCAACTTTGGTGTAATTGTAACTGGTCCTGCTGTTCGAATAAGTCCTACATTTGACTTGCCTGTCGACCAAAGAGTCGTTGGTATTTTACTTAAGGCTTTTTCTTCTTCTTCTAATAAAAATGCTAATCAGCTGTCCTCGCTAGATTGCAAGTGTACAGCCGGATGTGTCTGTGTCAACCAATTCAACTTTTGTTTTTGTATTCCCTGTTTTGACAATTTTAAGTCAGTCTGTTTCTCCCATCTTGTTACCTTTTCTCCTAAGTCTGCCCATTTTACATTTTTGTTTTTTGTCAAGCTGACATGTGGTAATCGATTTGACCTATATAATGCAAGGAATTCTTGAGGTAACAAACAGCTGAATACACTGTTCCCCTCAGTATCCCAATACAAAGTACGTAAAACCAATCTAGTTGCGCGATTTCTGAACAATTTTTGCTCATACTCTCTATCAGGTCCTGGCGTAGTACAGTAGTATAGAGTACAGTGTAACAAATGCTGTTGATCAGTGTCGAGGGAGGGGGCTTTACTGATGGCTACGTTTATCAGTTCCTCGGTTACTGCCCCTGGACCAGTCGTAACTAGGTCCTGGCTGTACCAGTAAAAAGTTTCACCCTCCGATTGCACTACAAAAGTATCCATTTGCCTCTGTGCTTCCATACCCTGCACAGTCGGAACTACTGCTATGCCAAATATCTGCATAAGGTCCTTGCCCAATAGGTTCACTGGACACTTTGCAGAAACAACAATTTTACTTCTTTGGGTCATACCTGAAACAGGGTCAGTAATTGCTATATCATGGGAAAGTGGTTCCCTGTATAGCTGTCCATTTGCAGCTTTCACTAGTATATAATCAGGTGATTCAGAATGTTCTGGTAATTTGGAGGGGTGTATCAGGGTCCGTGATGCTCCTGAGTCACACAGGAAGTTGACTTTCCTTCCCTCTACCAGAAGTGTAACTTCCGGTTTCGTATTTGCTAAGTAGAGCTCTAAGCTCAATAATGCTAAATCCAAAATTTTACTTTCTTCATCCTCCATATCTACTTGCACTTCCTCTATTCCTTTTATTACATTTATATTTGTCTTTTGTTTATTAACTTCTCCTGATGATTTCTGACTTTTGCATGATGTATCTTTACTATCATATAGTCAGTCTTCATCTCCCTTATCTTCTGTAATTAACTTTTTGTTCTGTTTACAATCCCTCGCTAAATGTCCCTTTTTTCCGCACTTAAAGCACTCACCTCTCTTTTTTTTTTTTCCTCAAAATCTTCTGATCGTTTGTCAGACTGTTTGTTTCCCTGGGCATTTTTTTTTTGCCCTTTTTACCTGACTGTAACACAAATACTTCAGCTCCATCTTCAGCAGTGAAGACTTGCGCCTTCTTTTTCTTCTTGCTATTAAAATGTCTTTTAGCATGTCTAGCATATTCAAGTAAGGCTTGTAGCCTACCTGTTCGATGGTCTATCATATGCTTCGTAATGAAACTACTGATAGGTGCAGTGCAACCTTTCATAAATGCATTTTTTTAATTGTTGTTTATATGAGGAATCATTCACTTGATTTTTGGGAACTGTCATACCGCTATGATTATTAAAACATTTTAATAATCTAGCATAGTACCCATCGATTGTTTCATTTTCCTGTTGTATGCATTGGTTAATGCAGGTCTAATCTGCTTTAGGTTTTCATTTCTCAGAGATTCGGTCTGTAAGACCTTTTACTCTGTTATTTAATTTTGCGTCACTATGTGGGAGTGGTTTAAGCTCTGCATTACGAGGATTCCAGGTGCCACAAATCATGTGCCAGTCTGGACCTATAATTTGTCTTACTACTTTTTCTACTTTTTCCCCATTCAAGTGGTAACTTAACCTCATGCCTTGTAAATCTTTTAAAAATTTCGTAAAATTAACTTTTGGATGGGGGATTCCCTCAGTAGCTTTCCGGATATCCTCTGGTGTCCATGGTTTATATACTAAGAGTGTTGGGTCTTGCCCTGCCTGTCCTGCCTGAGGATTTGGGACCTCTATAAGTGGACATATTTCTTCCTCATTCTCATCCTGTAGGTTCCTCTCTATTTGATATGATTTTGCGTCCCCATGTATTTTTCGTGCTCGGGACCTAGTTTTAATAGGATCTCTAACAAACGGTTGTGGTCTTGCTGAGACCTCAGGATAACGCGGAGGCGGACCAGCCTGTCCACTCGCTTCATATCCTGAAAAAGGTAAAGGAGGGGGCAAGGGAGGAGGAGGAGCTGTTTCTATTACTAAGTTATTATCTTCTTTGTCTAAGAATAATGTTTTTGAATTTTTAATCTTTTGTTTTCTACGATTTGCTTCTTCTATCCACCTGTGTGCCTGAGGAATGCCTAATTGGCGTTGCTTTTTTGCCTGACCTCCCGCATCGGATTTAAGTTGCTTAAGGAGTTTAACTAGCAAAGTTTTATTTAATTTACCATCAAATTTATATTTGTTAACCCATTTCGTATAATACCTAACATTATTAGAACGTTGTGATTGCATATATTTTGCGTCTTCGGTTAGGGGCGGATCTCGCGATGTTTTAGTGCACTAATTTCCCATGGTAAAAGAAAATGTTACGTAACCCTTCTTATTACGTGATATCAAGTTTTCAGTTCCTTTTTACAGTTTATTTAGAATAACTGCCTACCTTATTCTGTTACCCTGATCTATGACCAAATATACAGTAATTCCTTTTGTCCCTGATCTGCATAACAAATCTTGACAACAATATTTACTGTAACCTAGTCCCTGGTCTAAAACAGAAAAAAGGCAACATTTTCCTACCTGAGCCTCCGGTATTGAGCCGTGCAGGATCCGTTCTTTGGCCACAGATCAGAAAGTGGCCAGCCTCTTTAAACGACAATTCAGTCAGAGGTCTTTTCACCCAAGAAGAACCATTTCGGTAACTTTTCCTGCGCAGTATTCGACCACCAGTAGACTCTGATCTGCAGCTGTCTGAGGGATTTCCGGCTAAGAAGGACCAAACTGTTAAATAAAATCAAGAGTTCAATACACAGGAGGTTCAGGTTCAAAAGTTTACTAGTGTACACCAGGAGGCAAAAAACGAACACGTACAGAATTTTGTCTGACATGAAACAGGAAGTATACAATTTTATATAGTGTTTACATTCAAGCTGTGCCCACCTTACTGACGTGGTATGTCACAGGGCATCTACATCACTTTAGCTTACAATGTTCTATTCATTGATTTATGCTGATGCTGTATATTTTAAAAAAGTTTTCCTCTGGTAACAATACGGCCTTGCTATCCACCTGGTCAGACATAATGTCTTTCTGTAAAGTTACTTTTTTAAGGCTTCAAACTAGTCTGAATACAATAGCAGATTCAGTCTTTTAATACACTTCTTTGTTCCCTGTAACACTTTCCCAACAGCTGCATGTTATCTTAGTAACACATACACAAGGCCAAATCATCCCAGCAGTAAAGAGCAGAAGATTTCATTATTTCACATATTTAATTTCCTGACCCAGCAGATAATCACTTGTGAAAAGCATAAACATTAAGACTAGCTGAGCTGGCAGCTGCCAGCGTCAGAGGTCAACTTGCTACAAGCCACACTGCAGTTTCAAAACTACTTGCAATTACACATGAATTCAGCCTTTTTGTTATATCATTAATAGAATAAAATGCATTACATACTACTTTGCTTTTAAACTAGCATTTTACATATATTTAAATGCATATTTTTCTAACATTTTCCCTCCTATTAATTCTTTTTATTTTATTTTGAAGTATGCATAATGTCATTTCGTCTCCTAACCTCTTCCACTAAGGATTTTCAGCTAGGTGAGTCATTCGATCTATACTTCGGAAAAAGTTTTATCTGAGATTAATTTTTCAATCTCGATATCTTGGTACAAGGTTTCAGTAACAGATACATCAATAAAATCTTTGATTAATCTTTTCATGCAGGGAATTTTACAACAAACACATGCTCCTATTAGGAGTATACCCACACAAATAGCAATCAGAATATTCATTAGGATGGAACCCCACCCCCGAATAGATTCTGGAAAAAGTCAGTCAGTGGGTTTGGGCCTGGTTCAGCCATGGCTGATACTTGCTGAATTACCTCTAGGTGGTTGTTAATTTTATGCCTATTGTCTGGTATGTATGCACAGCATTCTTCTTTGATAAGTGCGCACGTTCCACCTCTCGCCACTAGGGTGAAGTCAAGAGCCATTCGATTTTGTAGCACAACAGTTCTCATTGCATTTAGTTCTTTAGTCACCAGTTCTAGGGCAGAGAAAGTTGCATTACTCATTACTTCGAGAAGTTTCGACAGCTTCCTCAGCTCCCAGATCAATTTGACTGCTCCATATGCTGGGAATATTCCTGCCCAAGATATAACACTGTCACTCAAATCCATGAGTCAATTTGCTTTTGTCCTTTACGTTATTATGGTCTTTCCAGCCAGCTTCGATCCGTCCTACTGGATTTACAGGTTTTTGACTGGACCCCCAGGTTTCCGAGCTGCTTCTCTCACATTTTGTATCTTTCCCAAAGGTAATTTTGCAGTATGTCTTATTGCCGGAACCAGATAACCCAAAAAACAACTGCCGGACCAATTCTCAGGTAGCCATTTATATGCTTTTTTCCCCACAAATAAAATAACACTTTTCTACTTTCGTACTAATATGCATTAACCCTGCATGAAACATTTTCTGGTCTATAACTGACAATTGTTTAAATAAAACAGGATTCTTGTGACCTTTATTTATGGTTGTTTTCAGTGAGTTCAAATATGAGTCATAATTAGTATTGCAAAAAATATTGCCATTACTAGTCTTAATATAACACCGGTAAGATATTGTTATATTAAAATTGCTCCAGCCCACCTGGAGAGTGTCATTTTTGTAAAAACATACAATTCCTTTTTGTGTGACAGGTAAAAATAAAGCTATTTTGTCCTGTGATCTCACAGTTCCTGTATCAAAAAGTAAATTCTCCCAAGTCTCATTTATCCCCAAAGGGACAGCGGACATTATCAGTCCTCCATATGCTGTTGGTATAGCTGTACAAACCCAGCAACTCAAAATGTTTATAGTCTCTGCATATACATGCTTTATAGCTAGGTATGTGTCAAAATTTGGATGCCAGTCTATAGACGTTTCATCACGCCTTCCCACTTTCACTCGTGTGGTTGAGTGAAGAAAAAACCACAACAAGAGGAAAATTGTCACAATTATAGTCAATAAATGTATACTCAACAAAATGATTATGCAACATCTTTGGGGTTGATCTAAATTTCTATTCGCTTTGTTCTTGGCCATTTTGCTTTTGTTGTATATTAGTCACAAAGTTTTTATCAAGTTGAAAGTTCTTTACCGGTTTGCAGTGTGTCAAATGAACCCAGGACGTCCTCTCAGCCACTCTGACTGCAGTAGGCATTGCCAGCAGTACCTGGTACGGTCCTTCCCACTTTGGACTCGCCCAATTCTTCCTCTTCGTCACTTTCTGCCACACCCACGTTTCGGGATCCAAAACTGCTTCCACCAGTCTGGTCTGTTCCTTATCTGAAAAAAAGTTAAACTGCAAAACAGATTTATTTGTTAACAGTTTCCTCATATAACTAGCTAATGAACTGTCAGCCTCTTGTTCTGCGGGCATGAGAGCTTTCCACTGAGGCACATAATATGCTCTCCCAAAAACCATTTCAAAGGGAGTCAAACCCTTCACATTTGGAACCGTTCTCATACTCAGCAGTGCTAAAGGCAGACAGTGTATCCAATTCTTTTGGGTCTCTTTAACTAACTTCCTAAGTTTACTTTTAAGGGTTTCATTGTACCTTTCCACCAGTCCTGCTAACTGTGGGTGGTAGGCACAATGGTTTTTCAAGGAGATTCCAAAAAATCTCCCAAGTTGCTGAATTGTCTGATTGACAAAATGTGTGCCATTGTCACTATAAATCCTTTCCGGAATGCCAAACCTAGGGATTACTTCTTTTATCAGGGCTTTTGCCACTGTTGCTGCATCTGGATTTTTAGTTGGAAAAGCTTCTACCCATTTAGAAAACATATCTACAATGACTAAACAATATTTTTTCCCTTCACACTTATTTAATTTTATAAAATTTATACAAATAATATGGAACGGATACGGTGGTATAGGAAAACTTCCTTGCTTAGGTTTAAATGCCCCTTGTGCATGATGCTTGTTACAAGTATGACAAGCTGCACAAATTTTTTTTGTGTAGTTTGTGAATCCATATGTTTGGAATATTCGGTTTACTAACTGTACCATCCCCCCTGTTGAGACATGGCACTGCCCATGGCTCAACAAAGCTGCATATCTAAATAAATTAGACGGCAATATCATTTTTTTTTCTTTGGAAATGTACAGTCCATTTTTAAGAATTGCGCCTTGTTTTTTTCATTTTTGTTTTTCTGCTTTTGTAGTAAGCGTCTGCATTGTTTTCAACATGTCTAAATCTAAAATCTCAGAGGGTTGTAATTCCTCATTCAAAAGTAAAGTTTCTGAGTCTAAGTCCGCTTGCTTTGCAGCTGCATCAGCTCTTGCATTGCCTTTCGAAATTTTATCCTGTTGTTTTGTATGAGCTATACATTTGCAAATAGCTATTTTGGTAGGTAACTGAATAGATTCTAATAATTCCAAAATAAATTGCACATGATTAATTGGTTTTCCACTAGATGTTATCATTTCCCGATTTTTTCATTGTTGCGCAAATACATGTACTGTAGAGAAAGCATACTGACTATCAATATATATGTTTACACATTTGTCTTTTGCTAAAGTACATGCCCGTGTCAAAGCTATCAATTCTGCTGCTTGTGCAGATAAGTTATGTGGTAAGGATTGGGCTTCTAAAATTTTAGTGTCTGTAACTACTGCATACCCCACTAGATTCTTTCCTGTAGGGCCCCTTTTGCATGAGCCGTCCACGTAATATGTCACCTCGGCATTATCCAAGGGCATATTTGTGAGATCTTCTCTAGGCAAGGTTAACTGTTCAATCTCTTGCAGGCAGCTGTGCGGTGTGCCATCCGCAGGAGTTGGAAGTAATGCTGATGGATTTAATGTCGTACATTGTTCAATTGTCATATGAGTTTGGCTCAGCAGTATAGTCATACATGAAAGATGTCTAGCAGGAGAGAGATATGCTACTTTTTTTCGCAGTAAAATTATTGCGACTGCATGAGGCACTCTCAATGTGAGAGGGTGGAACAACACCACTGAGGCTGAAGCCTGTACTGCCATTGCAGCTGCAACTACCGCTTGTACACAGTGAGGCAAAGATCGTGCCACTGGGTCTAACTGTGATGAATAATAGGCTACTGGGCGTTGCTTATCCCCATGTTGTTGCATTAGCACTGACGTTATATATTTTTGCTTGCAATTTACGGTCTGAAAGAACCGTTTGTGATAATTTGGGAGTCCTAAAACTAATGAAGAAGCTATTAACTGCTTCAACCTGCAGAAAGCCGTTTCTGCTTTGGGTGTCCATTGTAAAATATTTTGTGCTGCCATTGGTGTCTTATATATCAAGTCAGTCAGTGGAGCAGATCCCAAAGCATAAGTTGGTATCCAACTCTGACAAAAAATAGTTGTCCCCAAGAAGGACATCATTTCCTTCTTGGTTGCTGGTTTGGGTGCTTGCAAAATTGCTGTTTTTTTATCCTCGTCTAATATCCTACCTTCTTTGGATATCACATATCCTAGGTATTTAACTTGCTTTTTTTAGAGTTGTAACTTACTTTTATTTACTTTGTGTCCTTGTGTTGCTAAAAATGTCAATAACGCTACAGTATCCTCCCTGCATTGCTGCTGGGTGGGGGCTGCTAGCAAGATGTCATCTACGTAAAGCAGAATTTGACTACCTCCTGGTGGGGTAAACCATGCCAGGTTGCTAGCCATTTCTCGTGCAAATATTGTTGGGCTCTCACAATATCCCTGTGGTAGTCAAGTATAAGTATACCTTTTATGCTGAAACGTAAATGCAAACCAATATTGACTATCAGGATGTATAGGTATCAAAAAGAAAGCATTACTGATATTTACCACAGAGAAATATTTTTGTTGCGGTTTTAAATCGTTTAACAAAGTATGTGGGTCTGGCACCATGGGTGCTCTGGGTATCACTGCATTGTTCACAGCTTGTAAATTTTGAACCATCTGCCATTCCCTGTTTGCTTTTTTAACAGGAAATAGGGGTGTATTACATGGTGAATCAGGAGATTTTACCAGTACTCCTTCTTTGAGTAATGCTGCTATTATAGGCTTGATTTCTATTTCTGCATCTTTTCTCAAGGGGTATTGTCTTTTTTTGTGGCCTAAATGCCAACTTTGGTGTAATTGTAACTGGTCCTGCTGTTCGAATAAGTCCTACATTTGACTTGCCTGTCGACCAAAGAGTCGTTGGTATTTTACTTAAGGCTTTTTCTTCTTCTTCTAATAAAAATGCTAATCAGCTGTCCTCGCTAGATTGCAAGTGTACAGCTGGATGTGTCTGTGTCAACCAATTCAACTTTTGTTTTTGTATTCCCTGTTTTGACAATTTTAAGTCAGTCTGTTTCTCCCATCTTGTTACCTTTTCTCCTAAGTCTGCCCATTTTACATTTTTGTTTTTTGTCAAGCTGACATGTGGTAATCGATTTGACCTATATAATGCAAGGAATTCTTGAGGTAACGAACAGCTGACTACACTGTTCCCCTCAGTATCCCAATACAAAGTACGTAAAACCAATCTAGTTGCACGATTTCTGAACAATTTTTGCTCATACTCTCTATCAGGTCCTGGCGTAGTACAGTAGTATAGAGTACAGTGTAACAAATGCTGTTGATCAGTGTCGAGGGAGGGGGCTTTACTGATGGCTAAGTTTATCAGTTCCTCGGTTACTGCCCCTGGACCAGTCGTAACTAGGTCCTGGCTGTACCAGTAAAAAGTTTCACCCTCCGATCGCACTACAAAAGTATCCATTTGCCTCTGTGCTTCCATACCCTGCACAGTCGGAACTACTGCTATGCCAAATATCTGCATAAGGTCCTTGCCCAATAGGTTCACTGGACACTTTGCAGAAACAACAATTTTACTTCTTTGGGTCATACCTGAAACAGGGTCAGTAATTGCTATATCATGGGAAAGTGGTTCCCTGTATAGCTGTCCATTTGCAGCTTTCACTAGTATATAATCAGGTGATTCAGAATGTTCTGGTAATTTGGAGGGGTGTATCAGGGTCCGTGATGCTCCTGAGTCACACAGGAAGTTGACTTTCCTTCCCTCTACCAGAAGTGTAACTTCCGGTTTCGTATTTGCTAAGTAGAGCTCTAAGCTCAATAATGCTAAATCCAAAATTTTACTTTCTTCATCCTCCATATCTACTTGCACTTCCTCTATTCCTTTTATTACATTTATATTTGTCTTTTGTTTATTAACTTCTCCTGATGATTTCTGACTTTTGCATGATGTATCTTTACTATCATATAGTCAGTCTTCATCTCCCTTATCTTCTGTAATTACCTTTTTGTTCTGTTTACAATCCCTCGCTAAATGTCCCTTTTTTCCGCACTTAAAGCACTCCCCTCTCTTTTTTTTTCCCTCAAAATCTTCTGATCGTTTGTCAGACTGTTTGTTTCCCTGGGCATTTTTTTTGCCCTTTTTACCTGACTGTAACACAAATACTTCAGCTCCGTCTTCAGCAGTGAAGACTTGCGCCTTCTTTTTCTTCTTGCTATTAAAATGTCTTTTAGCATGTCTAGCATATTCAAGTAAGGCTTGTAGCCTACCTGTTCGATGGTCTATCATATGCTTCGTAATGAAGCTACTGATAGGTGCAATGCAACCTTTCAAAAATGCATTTTTTAATTGTTGCTTATATGAGGAATCATTCACTTGATTTTTGGGAACTGTCATACCGCTATGATTATTAAAACATTTTAATAATCTAGCATAGTACCCATCGATTGTTTCATTTTCCTGTTGTATGCATTGGTTAATGCAGGTCTAATCTGCTTTAGGTTTTCATTTCTCAGAGATTCGGTCTGTAAGACCTTTTACTCTGTTATCTAATTTTGCATCACTATGTGGGAGTGGTTTAAGCTCTGCATTACGAGGATTCCAGGTGCCACAAATCATGTGCCAGTCTGGACCTATAATTTGTCTTACTACTTTTTCTACTTTTTCCCCATTCAAGTGGTAACTTAACCTCATGCCTTGTAAATCTTTTAAAAATTTCGTAAAATTAACTTTTGGATGGGGAATTCCTTCAGTAGCTTTCTGGATATCCTCCGGTGTCCATGGTTTGTATACTAAGAGTGTTGGGTCTTGCCCTGCCTGTCTTGCCTGAGGATTTGGGACCTCTATAAGTGGACATATTTCTTCCTCATTCTCATCCTGTAGGTTCCTCTCTATTTGATATGATTTTGCGTCCCCATGTATTTTTCGTGCTCGGGACCTAGTTTTAATAGGATCTCTAACAAACGGTTGTGGTCTTGCTGAGACCTCAGGATAACGCGGAGGTGGACCAGCCTGTCCACTTGCTTCATATCCTGAAAAAGGTAAAGGAGGGGGCAAGGGAGGAGGAGGAGCTGTTGCTATTACTAAGTTATTATCTTCTTTGTCTAAGAATAATGTTTTTGAATTTTTAATCTTTTGTTTTCTACGATTTGCTTCTTCTATCCACCTGTGTGCCTGAGGAATGCCTAATTGGCGTTGCTTTTTTGCCTGCCCTCCCGCATCGGATTTAAGTTGCTTAAGGAGTTTAACTAGCAAAGTTTTATTTAATTTACCATCAAATTTATATTTGTTAACCCATTTCGTATAATACCTAACATTATTAGAACGTTGTGATTGCGTATATTTTGCGTCTTCGGTTAGGGGCGGATCTCGCGATGTTTTAGTGCACTGATTTCCCATGGTAAAAGAAAATGTTACGTAACCCTTATTATTACGTGATATCAAGTTTTCAGTTCCTTTTTACAGTTTATTTAGAATAACTGCCTACCTTATTCTGTTACCCTGATCTATGACCAAATATACTGTAATTCCTTTTGTCCCTGATCTGCATAACAAATCTTGACAACATTTACTGTAACCTAGTCCCTGATCTAAAACAGAAAAAAGGCAACATTTTCCTACCTGAGCCTCCGGTATTGAGCCGTGCAGGATCCGCTCTTTGGCCACAGATCAGAAAGTGGCCAGCCTCTTTAAACGACAATTCAGTCGGAGGTCTTTTCACCCAAGAAGAACCATTTCGGTAACTTTTCCTGCGCAGTATTCGACCACCAGTAGACTCTGATCTGCAGCTGTCTGAGGGATTTCCGGCTAAGAAGGACCAAACTGTTAAATAAAATCAAGAGTTCAATACACAGGAGGTTCAGGTTCAAAAGTTTACTAGTGTACACCAGGAGGCAAAAAACGTACAAGTACAGAATTTTGTCTGACATGAAACAGGAAGTATACAATTTTATATAGTGTTTACATTCAAGCTGTGCCCACCTTACTGACGTGGTATGTCACAGGGCATCTACATCACTTTAGCTTACAATGTTCTATTCATTGATTTATGCTGATGCTGTATATTTTAAAAAAGTTTTCCTCTGGTAACAATACGGCCTTGCTATCCACCTGGTCAGACATAATGTCTTTCTGTAAAGTTACTTTTTTAAGGCTTCAAACTAGTCCGAATACAATAGCAGATTCAGTCTTTTAATACACTTCTTTGTTCCCTGTAACACTTTCCCAACAGCTGCATGTTATCTTAGTAACACATACACAAGGCCAAATCATCCCAGCAGGAAAGAGCAGAAGATTTCATTGTTTCACATATTTAATTTCCTGACCCAGCAGATAATCACTTGTGAAAAGCATAAATATTAAGACTAGCTGAGCTGACAGCTGCCAGGGTCAGACGTCAACTTGCTACAAGCCACACTGCAGTTTCAAAACTACTTGCAATTACACATGAATTCAGCTTTTTTGTTATATCATTAATAGAATAAAATGCATTACATACTACTTTGCTTTTAAACTAGCATTTTACATATATTTAAATGCATATTTTTCTAACAGAGATCTATATAGGAACAAGTACATTCTCAGCTACACTGCACGAAAAGCTCTTGGCTCTTAATTCTTGTTGCCAGCTGTCCTATATAGCACCCCCATCCTCAACAACAGTGAGTCCTCTCTACAAGTAAAACTCAACACATGCTACAACAAAGTTGCTCAATTTGCTACAAATGCAAAATACTGCTCCCACCATGTTTTATCACTACAAACATGAAATTGTCTTTAGTTCC
This sequence comes from Protopterus annectens, assembly GCF_019279795.1. Taxonomy (NCBI): domain Eukaryota; kingdom Metazoa; phylum Chordata; order Ceratodontiformes; family Protopteridae; genus Protopterus; species Protopterus annectens. The sequence continues at coordinate 467,701,883 of NC_056733.1, forward strand.
CCCATCACCAAACCTATGTACAACATCTTCTTCTCTTTCGGCTGTTCCTGTTAGTGGTCACCACAGCAGATCATGTGTTTCCATTTCTTCCTGTCCTCTGCATATTGCTCTGTAACACCATCCGCCTGCATGTCCTCTCTCACCATGTCCATAAGCCTTATCTTAGGCCTTCCTCTTTTTCTCTTGCCCAGCAGCTCCATTGTTAGCATACATTTGCCAATATACCCATCATCCCTCCTCAGTACATGTGCAAACCAATGCAATCTCACCTCTCTCACTTTGTCTCCAAACCGTACAACCTGAGCTGACCCTCTAATATACTGATTCCTAATCCTGTCCATCCTTGTCACACCCAGTGCAAATCTTAACATGTTTATGTTACAGTGGTCTGGAAATCCTTCTATGTGGCTTACCTCATCACAAAAGGTTTCTCATCCAGAAAAAAAAGAGGTCATTGTTCCCCTCTACTGATAACTCATTAGACCCATTATAGAGTACAATGCCCCTTTTGGTATGTACCTCACAAGACATCTACAACAACTGGAAAGGCCACAGAAATACCTCACAAAGAGGATTTATGGCCTCAAACTGATGCCCTATGCAGTCCCGTCTCAAAAAACTCCAGCTTTACTCTGTCGCATATCGCCTACTCAAAGGCGATCTCTACCTAACATACCAAGCTATGCCAAATCCAGAGCTGTTGGACATGCTCCACTTAAAGAAATCCCAATCCCTCCGATCTACATGCTCTAGGGACCTAAACCTTGTCACCACAATAAACAGAACATGCTGGAGGGATAGATTCGTTTCCCAGAGACTTCCCATACTCTGGAACAGACAACCTATCTATGTCAAACAGAGATCATCATTAGCACTCTTCAAGAAAAATCTTGATGACTGGATGGGAAATAGGAAATTCACCCCAAGGATCACTTCTGTGGCTCTGCTCGACAGGGGCACAGGAAAATTAATTTCTTGGGTGGCGAAAGCCAGGGTAGATTTTTGGCTAGGCTTATATAGGCCCTACGGCCAATAGCCTAGTACCCACCTATGAACCTATAAAACTTCACCTATGTACAACTACTGCCAGCAAAGTTATTTACAACACAGTAGCCTGCCCATCCCTCTTGCATATTCTGGCCACATACCATCCTAAACGACTGTTAAGATCTGAAAACAAAATGATACAGAACACTGATAAACCAAAGATCTCAGCTGGTCACATGCTATATTTTTTCACCATCTCCAAGCTATGGAATAATCTCCCTGACTCATTCAGGACTAACAGCAACTCCACTACCTTGAAAAAACACCTCATACTGCATCTCTCCTTTGACTGGATATGGAACTGAACCCCTACTCACCACCACAAAAACAAATCTTCTCTCAGTATCCTTAGTCTGTCACATTCTATAACTTGTCTATCTTCCCTTTCCTCTCTGAAACCAATTGCTTCTGCTCTCAGTTTAGCCTTTGCTACCCCCATTTTAGCCTTCTGTCTCCCTCTCTCACCTTTTATTCTATATTGTTCTCTCTGCTATTAATCAAAATCACTTTATATAAATTTTACATCCACCAGAGTTGTAAACAATTAGCCTTTGTCATTATCTGATGATTCAATGATTCAATCTCATTATTCTATGTTGTTATTCCTTATTTGATGTGCTACTACTGTCTTACATATACTCCACTGTTGTGTAATACTTTATTTGTCTGTTGTTAAATTTGTAGCATTTCTGCATGGGGCTCCACTGATAATGGGCTCATCTGAGGGCCAGTAGCCTTTACCAGTAAACAAATGCAACAAAGAAATAATTAAATAAATAAATAAATACTTAACACATATTGTCGCTATGTCCTCACTGATTTTTTTCAGGTAAGCCACTGAGTACATGAAGACAAATCAAACAATACCCAGCATCAGAGCCAGCCTTTGGTCAACTGGTGCCCTAGACAAAAGGTCTCCACAGGGCCCACCCAACAATACCCGGTGCCACCATCCTGGTCTACCTACACTATCCAGAGTACTGCTTCTAGAGCAGCGCCTGAAGCAGCTGTCTAGTTGACCTATGTCTAGACGACACAAGAACTGGTTTCACTGACGACTGTGGAATGTTTGAACTAACTATTATGGCTCACAGATATAGCCCCATCAGTAGATGGAGACCCAAAAAAATGTCTATTCCACTTTGCGAGGGGACACAGTCTGCTATCAACTGTTGAACATGCCAACTATGTGCCCTTGTTTGACTGTGCTTTTCCCTCACAAAACAATGAACTTCTAATCCCACACAGACATACAATCCATGTTTCCTAGACTAATATTAAAGCCTTTATACACCCCTAAATACAATACCATCAGGGGGCCCATCAGGTACAAATTTAGTGACTGTCATATGCCAGAAGAGTGCAAATGTTTTGATGAACAGACTGAAAACATGAGGCAAAAATCGGGACCTCTTGAGAAAATATGGTCAGAGGAGAGGTATGCATGCACTTATACACACACACACACACACACACACACACACACACACACACACACACACACACACACACACACACACACACACACACACACAAAAAGATTCTTTCACTATGGATAGGTATGCAACTGTAATGGTGTGACTGTAACGTGCTGAAACAGAATATTTATTCAGCATTCTGTTTCAGGCCATTGCATATGCGCTATAAACTAGATGTGCAACTATCTACTGTACTAAGGCATGATTATTGTAAATGGTGACCAAATATCTACACTTTCATTGGAGGGAAATCTCAAGATGTTAAGCCATTTATTCTTGTCTTTCATGAAAGACCTAACAAATATAGTTACTACAAATGGAGTAATAATTTTAGCAGGCAGCATCCTTCTCTAACAATTTAGGTAACACAATAACATCTATAGAAAACAAATTAAAATTAACATGAATAAACTCTGTAGATCCATCTCAAGCAACAAACTTACAATAACTACTTCTAAATGAGCCATGCATTACAAAACAATTTAAATCAATGCTACCATTAACACACACACACACACACACACACACACACACACACACACACACACACACACACACACACACACACACACACACACACACACAAAAACAAAAACATTCTTTCACTATGGATAGCTATGCAACTTTAATCTCATAGGAGGTTACAAGGCTATCGACCAAGCAAAAAATCATAATAGCTGTGCATACTTTTCATTAACTGTGAAGTCCAGCATATACCTCCAGTTCAAAGACAGAAACTGGCACTGATAGTTCTGTACTTTACGCTGACAAATAATTCAAATAAAATAATACAATATTTAATTTGCTTTGCTGGAGTAGAACAATGATCAAATTTAACTATATTTGCAGTCTCATCACAGATTGCATATGTAGTATCAACAATAAAAAACATACAATACAACACATCTGTTTATGACCCCAATTTGACCATCATTAGTTAGAGTTTACTATATAAACACACATGTACATGTACACAATATGTAATTTACACGAATAAACGTGCATTCTTCATTGTGATTTTTATCTACCAATCTTGATAAGATCATCTGTAAATTATCTGCCTGTAATGCCATACATATATCTCAACTGCTATGATTTTGGCACAGCTCTTGGAGTTTCGCTCCTAGATTTACAAGGCTCCCCACAAAAATCAGATTCATTTGTGTGCACATAATACATCAATTAAACCTTCCTAAAGATTCCCCATTGCTAACTATATCGGGTTTAGCTTATAAAGACCCTCCAGTGGGATAAACAAGAAAGTTCTCCTGTTTCTGATTGTCTGCTACGGAGATTGTATTCTCTACTCATCGGGACACTTGCTGAAACAAGTTCACACATAACAGTTTACTATCCCATTACCAAAAACTAAATCATGCTACCCTCTTAACACGATCAACCAATACCTAACTACTAATAAGGAAGTAAGTTGACTACAGTGAGTACAAAACTAAGATGGACTCTTTCAGCAAAGGATTTTGCGCGAAACAGCGTTATGAAGAAACGGGGATAAATAATCTTCAATTGTCCGTTTTTTTTTGCCGCATATAACAATTCTCCTGAAGTAAGGCAGTGCAAACTAGAGACTACAACTCCGGGAAATCAGAATCACTCTAAGACTTACTAGTGACATTGTCACCTGTTTCAGCTACCTGCTCCATCCCAGAATTAGCAAAATGCTCAAGAGCCGGACAAATACGCTGTCTTTGTGTAGTGCTGATGCCATCGGTCAGCTTTTATTGTGGATGTTTGCATGTTCTACATATGATTTGATGAAGGCAGGGTAAAAGTTGTAGCTTTTCCTGCAGAGATGCACCTTCTTGTAATACTTGTCACGTCGCCGCTGTTTAACCCTAGCAGTAAGTGAATGCAAGAATAGGTGGATAAAGCGGAGATAACGCTGTTGGATTTTGATTATATTGGTTATAATTAGATAATTTACTGCTACCCACACATCGTGCACAGAAGTCTGAATATTACTGTACAGATAAGTTTAGGTATTTCACCGGGCACACTTTGTGGCAACAGTTCTGTTTTCACGAAGACTGTTGCCCCATTAATGGAAAAGTACCACAGTTTCTGTCTTATATGCAGTGATGAAGCTTGCTTGGCTGTGACGTTCCCCAAATCTCCGTTATTGCTTTATACATACTTTGGTGTGATTGTCTTTAAAACAAAAAATGCATTTGTCTAATTCTTTACTAATATCTTTTTATAATGCAGTACAGTAAAAGAAATACAAAGATTTTTATAAATACTGTTAATATTTACCCGGAAAGCAACATAGAATCAGGTTGGGAGGTAGGCCTGTGTGAAGCTAAGAACAGAAGCGCTGAGCAGAATTCTTCCACAGGGAAGCAAATAAGGACTGGAATAAAGGTTTGCATGCTTTTTAAGAACATGGAATGCCAAGGGAGGGTTTGTAGCAACGTCATTAATGAAGTCACAAACAGGGCAGTCATATGCTAAGTGAGGGGCTGGGTTTGAGCTTCAGTCCGAGGCATAAACGGCTTCCTAAGAACGGCATAGTGCCCCTTTAACAGATGCTAAGGCAACACAAACCTTACTCTCATATAGACCTGGATCTACCTTATATATAGGATTAAGAGCAAATGTGTGCTTACCATGTGTAGGTGGGCTGACAGCCTACAATCCAGAAGTGTCTGTATGTGAGTAATGGAAAAGAAAGAAGTCTGTTAAGTATCATAATGCAAATTAAACAAGAAAATGAAAACAATTCCCTACAGAAGTTTAAGCTGCCTTAGGTAGCACAAACCAGCCTGGTGGCATTGCACTGCCATCAGCAATCTGGATAGTAGTCAGGGAAGAAAATATATCTGCCAGTTAACTTTCTCTGTGGCACAAGGTGTAAGTACAGTGAGCTTAGAGGTAAAGGACATGTGATGTATGGTTCAATTCCAGTTAAATGATACTTTTACAGAGGGTTGTCTGAATACATATTTCATCACATGTTGTGATACCATTGTGTTGCTGTTTAAAAATGAGCTGTTGTCACTATTGCTAACAACATGTGATCATTAGTCTGACCACTTTCATATTATTTGTCATTAACTACGCCTGATAATGTGTTCCACAAAGTACATGTCTGATGTTACAAGGAGATGTGAAAAGGAAGAATATTTTACTTGAATGCACTTCTGGTCATTGCAACATATACTCATGCATTGCATTTAATTTGCATTTTATATTTTTCTGTATCATACATTAATTTTCTAAAGTCTTTTTAATTTGCTGTCTGTTCAGCAGTGTGCAAACATGGTTCACTGCCTCAGGAAAAAAGTGAAAAATTTAGTTTAGGCTGGAAAGTGCACTCAGGAAAGTGATGAGAAGAGAAAGTCTACCTGTCAGAGAGCTACCTCTGTGGCACAAGGTGTAAGGGCAGTGACTTTAAATTAAAAACACAACTAATTAAGGGTTCAAATACAACTGCAATATACTTTTTACAAAGGGTGCAAGAATCCAATTTATCACATTTTAATTATTAGGACTGTAACATTAAAGAAAATTGATAATGTTAATTTTTTTTTTCAAGTAATGTATCAGTAGTCCTTACATAATGAAACTTAGCATATATCATTAATGTTTTGCATATAAACTCATGCTGATGTGTGTCCAATTTCCTAGATGTGACAATGACTGTATTTAATATAAAATTAACTTGCATATATATGATGGGCACAGTACTTTTGTTATAATCGTCATGACTTATCACGTAGCTCAACTTTATGTTTAGGGCAGTTATGTCTTGTGAATTCTGTATGTAACATAAACCAACCTATATTAGTCAGCAAATTCAACTGCATCCATCTGAAATATATTTACAAACAGAAATAATGACTTTTATATGGGAATGCATTCCAAGAAAGAATTACAACCACACACACATATAGGCCTCTCTGAAATGTATCTCCATTCATTTTGAAATTACTATATGCCTAATTCCCATGCTGGCAAGGTAGTTTTCTCGTGGCAATGACAATTAATAAAGTGACTTGCACTTATTTGCATCCTTTATCCCATGGGCTTGATTTCCAGCTGTTACAATAATATTTTAACCTTGTGTAGGCCCCAGCACAACAATATGTCATAATCCATCATCTTTCTCCCTCCAAACTACAAGTCTTAAAAGCCATGCCATTAAGCATTCCATTGCTGAACATAGGAACCTGTGTAAATAGGTTGAGCATCACACATGGCAAAGCTCAATGCCATGTTTCACACCTTTACTGATATGCAATGTAAGTAATGCCAGGAGCCATCTGCTTTCAGTTGCACAAATTCAGTTGGCAAGGCTGCGCATCTTTGCCCAATACCAGTAACACATGAGATCTGAACTGGGCACCAATTCATACATATTTTGTTAGCTTGACTTTTGCAGACATGGCTGGAGAGGGAGTGAATGGTGCTAATGTTAGACCACAAAGGTGGGGTTTTGAGAAATCCATGATATTTGCAGCACTCCTAGTGAAGCACTACAGCTGTAGACTGCTGCAGGGGGATTATATTGGGTCTTAGTATAAGGCTGAGGTTTGGAATAGTTTAGCCAAGGCTGTTTCCAATGCAACAGGCATTCCATGCAATGGGGAGCAATGCCGTCACCACTATAGTGGCCTTAAGAAGCATAAACAGGACCTCCTAAGTTGATAAATTTAGGACTGGGAATATCCCTGAGTTGTGTAAGTATACTGACCCATAGCCTGTCTGTTATATTTCATTAATGATCTAGCCAGCCAGTGCAGGTACTTGTTATGCTTTCATATATATTTCTTTTCTTTTTGTGCTGTACAGCTACAGAGGAGATAGCTGCAAACAGTGAGGTACACCAGGAGAGAGTAACCTGCCTCAGAGAAGCATGGGATAAGTATGACTCAGGTACAAATGCAAGCCTTAATGTTACTTTCATTATCTCAGGCACTAGAACTTGAGCAGGCATACCTCAACCTTCATCTCAAGCATGCATACCTTCCCCAGTAACTCTTGCTGCTTGATTTAGACAATGAGAACAGAAGCTTAACCAAGTGTGGGTTCAGTACACAGAATCAGCAAATACTTATTATTGGATAAGTATTTATAAAATATCAATAGCGATATGTCAGGAAGCATTAAAATATGGAAACTGGAATTATTAAATTAAAATACATATTTCCTATCCATCATAGGGAAATAAAGGCTGATGTTTCTTACCTCATAGCAGTGATATCTGCTTATTTTAAGACACATAAATACCTCTCCATCATATATGACTGTGGCAAAGGTGTACAATAGTAAATAAACATATTTATTTATTGCCAAGCCAATTTTATCTAAACATACAGCACAGTGACATGCTATGTATCTAATTATCTCTTTTGTTTGTCTCCCCAACTTTTTTCTTTCTTTTTTATTTTTTTTTTGGGGGGGTTATAATTTATTAACAATCTGCTGTTTGCATAATTTGGTGCTGAAAATGTAATACTCAACGGCACAGAGTGGTACATCAACCACTGTGACTCAGCCCACCATACCTCCACAGATGTCAGCACAGATACCCAGCACTTTAGGTCACAACCTCTCAGTGTTTCTCCCACAACCCTTGCCCTACTTCCTTTCAAGTGCATCAGGTAGTTCTGCCCTGGCTGCTGGTGCAGCAGTACCCACCAGGAACAGTAGTACTGATTAGGCAGTGATTTTGTCACCCAGCAGGAGCTGACAGGGCTGGTGGAGGATATAATGGAGTGGGGCTTCAGTGCATGTAGTGGTAGGGCTGAAAAGGTCCTGCATCACATTGCAAAGACAATGCCACATCCAGCACTGACCCAGGGAGTTATTGCAGGAGACAGTGATAACAGTTCTGTCAGTGAGGGCTAGATTTTCATTGTTCTCAAGCTGGACGTGGGTGTACCCCCAATGTCCTATACCTATCTCTAATCACGGTGTCCCTCAACCTTTTGTCTCAGTTACCATCCCTTTCTATCTTGTATATTCTGTATATCTGTGCATGCTTCCTAACCCACCCTACCAACCTCAACCTCTCATTCCTAAGCACCTTTCCTAACATTCCTCTCTCTCTCTCTCTCTCTCTACAAAAAAAAAAATGGGTGCCTGGCCATGTCATACTGTTGATGTATTTTCTCCCTTCCTTATCATTAATCTTCCACCTCTGCATTAGTGCAATGTCTGGCACTGGGCAACAAATGCAACTAAGGGTAAATGGAAGTACACAGCTTATGGTAATATCTTGGGATTTGATTACCTTCATCTGTATTACTGTGTCTCACTTTACACCACTATGCTAAGCTATGTTTAGTCAGTTTAATGCACTTTTGAACAAGATGAAGAGTTGGATGTATGGATTACTGTGGTCAGTAGGGTAATGAGGATGAGTACATACAGTCATGTTTGCTGAAATATGCTGACAAATAGTAACTATCACAACTATGACTTTCTATGTGGTGAACATAGTTAATACTCGGTTATAAATACTTTTCTTGGCATGCTGTAAATGTTGAAATACATATGTATGAAAAAATATTTCAGGATGTGCTGTCTGACTCCTGTGGATATAAATGTTGGCTACAGTTTTAACTAACACATCATTGTCCTGTTGCTGTATTACTGTGGCTGATTTCTTTTGTGAAGTCTGTGTTGTACAGATGTTTGCGTGGAAGTAGGCACAGTGCAATATAGAGTACTGCTAATTCCCATTCTAAGTTCAGTCCTTCAAGATATGCTTACACATGCGCTAACACTTTGCCATCAGGAATGAAATTCAGCTTAGCATTGCTGTGCTCAAAAAGTGAAATAAAAAAAGAGAAAATCAAATAATTATAGTTTTATGTTGCAGGTTTGTATGTCTGTATTACTTTTCTCAACAGGTGGTCTTGATTTCAGAATAATGTCGACTCAATTAATTTGTTTAACGTATGTCTGCTCTACCATGTTTACACTTGCACTGTGTTACCAGCTTAGTTAACCTATTCTCACAGAATCCATCACTCTTATTCTACACTGCACTGTCCTTTGTACGACTTGCACATTTTTCTTGCCAATCCACATAGTGCAAGTATGAGACAATACAAGTGTGCAATCATCCTGACATGAAGTCACAGGAATGTTTAATTGATAATCTACTGTGTACAACAACCAATGTGTATGTTGCCCCATTATATGTAACATATCAATGTCACTCACAATAACACAATGCACATTAAGGACAGAATATACATTTCAGTATAGAAGTATGTCATTACATGACACAGTCATAGTGATGGTACCGCCTACCATCTAACCTTACTCTTCTGGGTTTTTTTCTTTATTTTTCCTACCTTCCAACTTAACTCATTTACATGTTATTAGAGGTAGATTATCTGCACCTTTATATGAATGTTCAACACTATGTACATGCTTATTTAATTATCTTGTTTATACCTGTAACTGTTATATGCATTCTGTAATTTACTTTTAATTCTAATTGTAAACATTGTAATCTGGAGCTTTTCTCCTCAGGTCTGTCCTGAAAAAGGGCCCCAGCCCAGCCAGACTAACCCAGTCAACAAATGGCAAATAAGTAAGTAAATAAATAAATAAATAAAATGTTACACTCTCTTGTGCACACATATGCATTTGTTGCGCAACCTGTGGTGCACAGTACCATCTCTTTCAAACACTGTATTTTACAAATATTCAAATTTCCTATTTCACATGGGTAATTTCAGTCTTTTCTTGTGGCTCTTGTGATTAATACATTGTTCTCCAGATCATGTAAGTAGATAGGGAGGGTTGCTCTCTAGATTGTGTAACTAGATAGGTAGGAGTTTTGATGTCCAACATATAAGACTTCTGTGTGTGTGAGACTATGTGTAACACTTGGTGCTGTATCCACTCCCCCTGGGAAGAATACATTTAACTATTTCACAGTTCACATATCCCAGTTTTTACAGAAACATCCTCTATGAGTCACACTGATGAGCTCATCCTGACAAAAGTACACTCTGTATCCTTAAGAGTCAGACTTCACCTGTGGTGGTTTACAACTAATAGTGTGCTGTCTAGAGTGTGTAACTAGATAGCTATGAGGGTCAATGCCCACCATGAAAGACTTGCCCATATGAGAGTATGTCCAACACTTGATACTGTATCCACTTCTCCTGAAAATAATACATTTAACTGTTCTCACAACTCATATCCCAATTTTTACAGAGACATCCTCTATGAGACACACTGATGAGGTCATGCTGACAAAAGTGCACTCTTTACACTTAAGAGTCAGAATTCTCCTGTGACACTTGTGACTAATACATTACTGTCTACATTATTTAACTAGATAGGTAAGAGGGATGCCCAACTTGGAAGATTTGTATTTATGTGTGACTGTGTGCAACACTTACTGCTGTATTCACTTCCTCTGAGTAGATTGATCCCTTTTCTCAATTTTAGATGAAACATTCTCTGTGAAACACACTGATGAGGTCATTGTGACAAAAGTGCTCTCTCTCTACCCTTAAGAGCCACACTTCTCCTGTGGCATTTGCAACTAATATAGTGTTGTCTCAATTGCATAAATAGATAAGTGGAAGGTTTGATGCCTAGCATGTAAGACTTTTGTGTGTGTAATGCTTGGTGCTGTACCCACTGCCCCTGAAGAGAATGCATTAAATGTTCACACAGCTCTTTTATCCCAATTTTTACATAAACATCCTCTGTGAAAAAAAACGATGAGATCATTCTGTCAAAAGTGCATCCATTGAACGAGAAAGAGAACCAAACCTACTTTTCCTCAGTCCAGGTAAATGCAAGTGCAGTATGTACTGCGCCTAAAAAACAGTAGCTGGTTGATATAAAATATAAATCCAGGAATCTGCACGCCCAAGAAAAGTGTTGAACGCTTTATTAAACAAAACACGTTTTCGCGGTGTGCCAGGTCACCGCTTCATCAGAACAAAAAAATCAAACAAGACAAAGTTTACCACCATAAGGGTTTTTAAACCAACGTAATTTACGTGGCAATTTAGTTAAAAACTGTTTAAGGGAACAAAGACCCTTTTAGTACAATGCTTACGTAAAGTAAATAGATGCAACCACAAAGGACATGGATAATGTTATTCCAGGGCTGGTGATTAAAGTAAGAATAAAAATGTTAATACATGAATGTATGAAGTAGTTAAAACGTTTTTTTAAAAATACTTACAATATTCAACATAAGAAGTGTTGAATTAAATAAATAATTTCTTAACGTGGTTAAGAAATACTTTAAAATAATATAAGAAAAGCAAAACAAAGTTATGTCAAGATATCCAGTTTGACACAGGCTTATTCGTTTAACATAAGGAACCAACATACACCAAACCTGTCATTAGAATTTGTGTAAATGGCAGGGATAAGTTAGTCCTAGGTTCAATTATACAAAAGGTATACTACACACTAACTAGTACTAAGTGCCTACAAGTAAACTGTCAGAAAAGTAGTATCTATAAAAACAGCACCTATAAAAAGCCAGCAAGGTACAAATTACCAAGTCATCATGCCTTCTTGATCAATCATCTAGGTGACAGATAGTATCATGTAAGCTAGAAATTAGATACATTCGCTAAAAAGTAGTAGACAGATCCTTATGCTACAAACAGCCACCTAATGTACAAAATGGTCCCAAATAGGGAGTCTATAAGTTGACAAGGTGGTATAATAAGCACAAGTTTATAAAACTGTAGTTTAACAGTGTGTTTTATTAATAAATGTGTATATGTATTTATACAAGTTTAAGAATCTTAGTGTAAAAAACTATGTTGTGGAAGCTACGGTTTAGAGTACTTGAATCCAAAGTACTCAAGAGAACTCGAAAAACTTGTAACAAAAAATAAAAGTGCATCCATTACCCTTAAGAATCAGACTTCTCCTGTGGCACTTGCAACTAATACATTGCACCCTAGATAGTTAGGAGGTTCAATGCCTAACATGGAAGACTTATATGGATGTGTGTGTGTGTGTGTGTGTGTGTGTGTGTGTAATATTAATATATATATATATATATATATATATATATATATATATATATATATATATATATATATATATATTTATTTAACATTTGTTAACCAGGAAAGTCCGACTTGGAATAAAGCCAATTTTCAGTGGAGGCCTAGGGAGAAATGCTCCATATATGGGAGTGTAGTTGCTGTGTTAGTTTTGGGATGATTTGGAAGCAGTAGTTTTTAAAGGTTAAAATGTGTGTATAGAAGTTTATTTTTTATTTCTAGTGGGGGCAGTCTTCATGGATAAAAGTAGTGTACTTGATATATTTCTAATGTTATTGTAGCTGTTTTAGGGTGCTAAAGTTTTTTGGGTCAGTTTTCACTTTTGGGGTGGAAATGTGTATAATTTATTTTTTTAATTCTGCCTTCAAGAAGTTAAGATATATTGCTTTGAGTATTTTTATAGTGGTTGTTTAGTGATGATTTGCAAGAACTACTTTTAAAAGTTTAAACGTGTGCGTATAACTTTTTTATTTTTTGAGAGGATGTGTTCATAAGTAAACATAGTGCATTTGGTATTCTACAAGGTACATGTTCTTGTAGCTGGAAATGTGTGTATTTTATTTTTAATGCTGTCTTTAATAAGTTAAAAATATATTGCTTTGAGTATAGTGCAAATATGGCCATGCTGCTGTTGGGCCTGTTCTTTATTGTATCATTGTGCTGGGTAAATTAGCGCTATAGGTTTATTTTTATCAGAATCGTTATGGTTAGTATAATATGTAGAATTTAAGAGGGTTTTTTTTTGCTTTTTTAAATGCACATAAGCATCTATTTAATAGGAGTAGTGTTTTTCTGTAAAGTTTACTTACTGTTACAACTGAGTAAAGGGTGTTTTTGCAGTAATGTCTCACTTTTACTGTTAAAGTTTTGCATAACTTAAATGGTTTGCGAGATTTCCGTATGCTTTAATAACTTCATACTGTTGTACCCAAAATTGCATCTCCTTCACCACTCCTGTAGTGATATCATGGTAGAAGATGTGGGCAGTGTCTTATTGGTCACTCCCCCATGTCCACTTTGGCCCACTTAAAAGGTGGCGACCCTACAGTGTTATTGTGACTGTATGTGTTGCTAACACTGTTGTCAAGCACATTTTTTGTACACATATAGATTTTGATCATTCTTAGTAAAAACCATGACAATTTGTCACATAGCAATGCTGTTATTCAGAGTAACGATTGCATGTGATTACATTTTTCTTATATAACATATGTATGTATCCTCTGACATGATGGAATGAGATGACATGCTGATTTACTACAGCAATTACAGGCACACAGATCCTTGCAGCAATAACATTATACAATGCCTTCACACAACAACATATCTCACAACTGTGTAGGCATTTCTGCCTTAATGCATTCATCCTGTACAATATCATGTATTGTATGTTGTAAAATGTATATGTGCTATTTATATCCATTTTTATGCTGGACAATGATATATCATCACAGGTTGTGATTGTATGGCATTGAAATGTTTATTTGGGGTATCTTATGCTATGAGTGCTACTGTGGCACATGTATTGAGCACTGTCTTATATAGCAAACTAGCACAGACTATGGTTTAATTCTGGGACAGCGTGTGTTCTACATAACGGAAACAGCTTCCTTGTCAAAGTAGCAGTCATATTGTAATGCTCACTGTTGTGTGGACAGTAACATGTGTAGCTTCTTTCAAGCATTACAAATAAATCTGATTGTTCATGTTGTATAAGACAGAGCCCCTCACTATCACTCTTCAGGAGAAACCTTGATGAGTGGATGGGTAACAGAAAGTTCACACCGGGGATCACACCAACAGCACTACTAGATAGGGGCCAAGGGTACTAGCTGTAGTACAAGGGTCTAGGGAACTACTAAAGGGGCGGTGAATACTGCACAACGTGGCTGGGCTAATATATGCCTTCGGGCAGATAGCCCAGTACCAACCTATGAACCTATGAACCTATATTCATATCTCCTATCTTAATGCACACATTCAATTCAGTTATTTGTGACAGTCTCCATTACTATCTGATGTGGCACATGCAGTCAATGCAGAGCTCTGGAGACAGCCTTGTATAATAGGTAGGGGTTTGAATCTGATTATATCTGTCTGTCAGACAATAGTGGCTTACACACCGGCAGTATTTATGGTGTACTCAAAGGGACATCTTTTTCAGGCCTTTTATTATCAGACAGGTCATCCATGCATCTTATATGATAGGAAAGTGCTATAAGCCCTTCAAGGGTGTTCTTCATGACATGACCAATTTGTGTATTTCTAAGGCGACCATGATTGTTATGCATCTCTTTGAAATCTATTCTGGAATGTGTTTGAAAATTACATGATGCAAATGTTTCTTATGTCATTCATAGCTCATATGCATTACCTATTCACAAGATAACTATGCTCTGTATTGCATGCCTTCCTCCAGATATGTCTTTAATACTGCAATTGTTTAAGTCACATTACACAGCTTAATGGCAAATGAGTGATTCCATAAATGTTTCTTACTGTATGGCTTGCTGCCAGACCATCAGAAATTGTGACTGGTTCTCTGTTACTAAACTATCATATTGCTGTTATGTTACTGTTCTCTGTAATTCCATGTGAGCATGCCCAGTATTACAATGTCGGGCACGTTTGCAAATCAACAATGGCAAAACCGCACTCACGAAGTGTCATCTGCTTTGTCTTGTTATTTGACACTTATGCATGTTGTTTGTTATTAGATTAGCATTTAGCATTTATATTACTATGCAGAACTTGCTTGTCTATTACATGCTCATAGGAGATGAACCCCTTTACTATTAGTGTCACTGTCATTTCTTTGCAAAAACATGTTCATTTCTGATTTACTTGACATTACAGCTGTAAAGTCCTTTTGTTCTTCTATATACATGCTGAGGTAGAGAATACAGCAGTGGTGTCAGCTTACATACATAAATTCACTGTATATAAATCTCATATGTAATAACTGCATTCTGTGCATTCATCCCATAAAGTATCTTCTGCCTTGCTAACTGTTATTTCAAGTCAGCATTTAATTAACATGTATAGCACATTTTCACTCCGCTTTGTTACACTGCATCTTTCTGTCCCTATGACATCCTTTATTAGCATGTCCATTTTTATTTATGTGCATAACTGTAGGACTGCCACTGACATTAATTGTCATTACATCAGTATTGCAAGAATTATGTTAGAAATACTTTTTTAAATACCTTTATTGAATTATCACTTGTGACACAGGCAAATTTACATTTATACAAAAGTAATCAAACTGTATTAACAAATTAGCATTAACAAATGTTATACTTCAAATATATATTGCTATATATCATAAAACCTAAGCAACATTACAGAAATTATTCAATTCATGCCCCCTTTTTAAACAAGATACTTCTTTATTTAACCATCACTTACAACATAAGCAATCATACATTTATATAAATGAAAACAAACCACACAGGCACAATCCTAGTTCCAAGCATTTTACATCACAATATTGACACACTCCCAGTTGCAAAAGATATGCATGACTTATGATCTACCCAATCATTTCAGTCAAACATTGCATAGCTTATTTAAGTCCTGCCTTCTTTTCATTTTTTCCAATGTAGTTTGCTCCTACCCTTTTCTAAAGATCTCAATTTCAGTTGTTTTATCTCTGTTATTATATTTACTACTTCTAATATAGTTACATTAGATTTTGATTTCCATTTTCTAGTTAATTGCTTTTTTTTTGGCAGCCACAATAATTAGACACAGCAAGGCCTTAGCATGTCTAGGCAATTCCAATTCTGTATCATAGCTCAGAAAAATCATCTCCCTTTTCACACCAATCTGCCCACCCAGCATCTCTGGCAGTACATCCCGCAGGGTATCCTTAAAGTCCGCCAGCCCACTGCACTCCCAGAAAATATGTCCCCAAGTACCTCTTTTTTCCCTGTCACACCACCATTTGCTGATTACCTGAGGAAAATTTTTCTGGAGTGTACTTGGGGTATAAAAATATCTATGTAAACATTTCCAAGCAAAAATCCTAAATCTTCTAGATTTTGTTGCATATTTGGGAGGCATACATATATCCTCCCATTGTTTTTTTGTTTTTTTTTTGTTTTTTTTTTTTTGTGAATTGCTTATCCTATCCTTCTAACTTCCTCTGATTGATTATTATAGTTATCATGCAATTTTTTATATGCTGTACTAATTATTCTTTTTTAATGGCAGCTTCTCTACTAGAGTCTACTAAAAACTATACTTCTTATACACTTTTGACACATTTGCCTGTGCGCTATGAGTGCACTTTAAAAATTTCCTTTTCAGCATTAATTATTCAGTATAACATGATTTAGTATACTAATTCCTCCTTGTTTTGCATTCTTTCCCCTTTTTACATTAATAGTTTTGAATGAGGTTACATGCCAAGAGATTGTTATTATGGAATATGGCGTGATTTATTTAAGCAATAACCCATGCCTGGGTGTGGGTAATGCTGGATTTACCCACGGTTGGTGTGGTTTGGTCACGAGGGCGAAGCCCAAGTGGCCAAACAAAGACAACCGTGGGTAAATCCAGCATTATCCACACCCAGAAGTGGGTTATTGCTATTATACAATGACATTATTTAAGAAAAAAAATACTTACTTTTCTTAAATAATGGCATTGTATAATGCCTCCATGCTGCCCTTCCACAGCTGTCTGGTATTCTGCGGCAGTTCTGATGTACTGCGCATGCGTATGCTTACACAGTACATCAGAGCTGTGTGTGGAAGCAATGGAGAAAGCAAGATCTCCGTTGCTTTTTAGAATGTGTTGTGCTATGTTAAAGGAGTTTAACATAGAGTGACAATTTTTAAAAAAGCAACGGAGATCTTCCTTTCATCGTTGCATTTTTTAAAGCTATCTCGCTATGTTAAACTCCTTTAACATAGCGAGACACTTTTTAATAAACAACGGAGATCTTGCGTTCTCCGTTGCTGTAACAAAAAAAAAAAAAAAAAAAAAAAAAGACTTATACTAATGGAAAAAGTCCAGGCGACCGGACCTTCTTCCATTAGTATAAGTCTGATTTACAATGGGCATGCTGACCAATCAGCGTGCACGTTTTTGGAATATTAATGGGGGGGTCATTGTATAATTATTTATTTATGTATTAGCTAGAATGCCTACAAGAAGAACATTAATTGATTAATTAGGTGGGAAATAGTAATGGGTCCATGGAGCTATAAAAAGGAAGTGATTTAAAATCTTTTGTTCTAGTGAAGTCCCAAGAACAGTGGGGATGAAAGTGCTTAATTACTTTATTTCTTTTTTTCTGTTTGCATGTTGGTTTTTATTGAAATAATTTTTGAGTATAGAAGATGTATGTGATCTGATTTTTCTTCTGTTTAGAACACAATTCAGTGATTATTGGTTTTTATGCAGATTCTTTCAGCTGTTTTTTTTCATTGATTATTTGATTGGTTCATCTTTTAGCAAGGAATTTCAATGGAGCTCAACAATTACAATGATTTGCGTATACAAATTTCACCAGGAGAAAGTGAATTGGTAAATATCAATGAGACATCTATACCAACAGGAGATCCTAATCAGTATCACTTCTCTCTCAAATTATGCCTGTGTTGCTGGAACAAACTACATATAAAGCTGGTCACAATGAGATTACTAGCGTATCTGTTGGTAAAGGCACTGGAGTCAGTACTTCAGCTGTTTGCAGCCCAATAGCTTTGAATCTGACTGTTGGAAAGGAGAAAGGAGCAGTCATCATAAATGGATCCATGACAACAAGTGGTTGTCCATAGGCTGATATCCCAACAATATGCTACAACAAATATTTCAACTGGACAGTGCTTAAATAAGTTATTGGGTAAGACATTTTTGTTTTCCAATGTTTATATAGTTGAACAAGCAACTCACACCCACATCACTCTCAAAGGAATATTTTTAATTTTGAGAATAAACTTACTAAGCTAAGAAGCTTACAGCTCAACAATGGGTATTTGGCTGCATGTTTGAAAAATAGTGTCCCAAGGGTTGCGAGGTGATAAATTCCCCAAGAGGATGGACTCTGCCATTCCTTTTTATGCAGATTTTGTTAAAACTTTTCATTCACCCCAGATTCGAACTAATTGAACTATTACTGAAGAAAAATGATTCCACTATTAATAAATTGATCAAGGCAGTTGAGAGACTGGATGTGGCTATTAAAACTGATTTATTATTCAAAAGTCATTGTGAAATGTTTTAAGATTAAAAAAATTAGATAAAAGAAGCACTGAAGCTTTACTAAGAAATGTAAAAAAAATTGAAAAGGACACTAAACAGTATCAGAACAATCGGGTTTATCCTGTTACAGCTAAAAATAATAGGAAACATTAAAGAAATCTTGGTGAGAGCACTGGAAATGCTGTTAATGATAATACGGGGGTTACAGGGACACCATGATAGTCAATTGGGAAGAGAGTTGTTATACTGAATCATATAATATGGAGGATTTTCCTCCTCTAAGGAGGTCCAACTAATTGGCAGTTCAGACAGTTTAACTGAGGGACATAGGGTCCTGTGAATTATGTGCAAGATAATAGCAATTGCACTTATCCCAAACAATATTTCAAGAAGGGACAGAGGAGATGGACTTAATTAATTTCTAGTATGGTGGATTATTGCTTACCCATAAAGTTTTTAAAGTGTTGAAATTACTAGGGACCATTTTTCATTGTTTGAAAAAGATTTTAAATTTGTATCCAGAAAAAAAAATGATGTTACTGATTCCTTGGTTGAGTTAAAGCTATTCACAAGCAAATTAAACTTGGCAGTGCATTTTAATGATGTTAATGATTGGAATTATTTAAAAGATACTATGGTGCCATAACTTAATCCAAAGGCAGTGGTGTTTCCATATTCATAAAGGCTGCGCCCACCTCCAGATTGGTAGCCCATCATAATGCATCAGAGATACTTTAGGTGCAGATAACATTGGGTAAGAAAGCAATTCAGGTCGTAGCCTGCTATAAGTCCCCAACCATGTCCCAAGACTCACACTCCATGTTCTTAAGCACCCTGGAAAATATTAAGATCCAGCCTAACACTCTCATACTGGGCAACTTCAACTACCCCTCCATTAACTGGAAAAAATACTCATGTACCAATACACTTGCCCAACGTTTCCTGGAATTCATTATTCGAATGCCCTGGACCAGCTCGTTCTTACCCCCACTAGAGGTAGCAACATCCTTGACCTGGTCATTACTAAAATGGGTCCACCATTGCTCTGCACCAGTAGTCAATTCCTCCCTGGTTAGATCCAACCACAAACTAATCACCTTGGAAATCCACATCCCTCCCACCCCCACAAAGGTAACCACCATGAAAAACTTCTCCAAAGCTAACTTTGCGCTCCTAAAAACAGAGGTGGCTAACTTCATGGCACCCATGTAAATGGAGAATAGTTGCATCACTGCCGAATCATACACCAAATGCACTGTACGAACATGTACACAAATGCATGGATCCCGCCATACCAAATAGAACCAAGATGCCCTCCTCCAAAAAAAGGAAGCCAATCTGGTGGTCCCCTGCCATAAGCAAACTCTAAAACAGAAGGAAGAAACTGATGTGGAATAAGGTGAAGTCCCAAGACTGGAAAACTCCCTTATCAGTCTCAACAAAAAGTTGAGATCCCTCATCAAATCCTCCAAAGCTAGCGATGAAAACAGAATTGCAGCAGATAGTAAAGACAACCACAAGGCCTTCCATAGTTATGTAAAGAATCTCGATGGAATACCCAGATTTGCTCTGAGCTACTGCACAATGGTATCTCCTATACCAAGTTAACAGATATTGCCAATATACTGGCCAACAGATTCAGTGCCAGCTTTACCCCCCCCCCAAAGGACAAATCACAATACCAGTAGATTGCCAGGCACCCAGTATTACTACTGCACAGGTTAAAACAGCACTGTCCAAGGCCAAGAATACAGCTTCTATGGGACCTGACAATATCCCTGGTTGTGCTCTACATGAACTACAGAGTGAACGGGTACCACACCTGTGTGCCCTGTTCAGTCACAGCCTCACCAAAGGCTTTGTCCCTACCGAATGGTACACTGCTACATTCATCCCTCTCCACAAAGGAGGAGTGACTACATACCCTGGGAACTATCGCCCCATTAGCCTGACGAGTCTGATATGCAAAGCTATGGAACACATCATCATGGACCTAATAAACAAGGAGATAAGGAATCTCTAAACTCTGGATTCCACGCAGTTTGAATTTGTGAAAGGTAGATCATGCCTGTTCAACCTGGTCGACTTCTTTGAGTCAGTCACCAGACCTGTGGATGAAGGCAGGGTGGTTCATACAGCCTACTTTGATCTGGCCAAGGCCTTTGATACCATTCCCCACTCAGCAATCATATAAAAACTCACTAAGCTAGGCATCAACCGCTACATCTAAAGAAATCCCAATCCCTCTGCACCACATGCTCCAGAGATCTTAACCTCATTACCACAATCAACAGAACATGCTGGAGGGACAGGTTCATAATCCAGAGATTGCCCATGCTATGGAATAGACTTCCCATACGTGTCAAACAGAGCACCTCACTGGCCCTCTTCAAGAGAAATCTTGATGAGTGGATGGGAAATAGAAAACTCACTCCAGTGGCTCTACTCAACAGAGGCACTGGGAACTAATGTCAGGTGGCACAATGCCAGGGTAATCCTATGGGCTAGGCTTGTGAAGGCTCCAGGAACATTAACCTAGTACACACCTATGAACCTATAATATAAGTACTTTTAACCCTCCTTTGTACGCTATTATAGCAGCTTTTGAAAAAGCTTGTGAGGAAGATTTATACAAATTAACTAAATGTAAGAAAACTGTATGTAAGCTTATAATCTGAACAATAAATAGAGAGAGAGAGATTATGAATTCTATCAGGGGTGAGAACTCTATAAGGATTATGAAACCAAACAAAGGTGGGGGTGTTGTTATTTTAATACATTTGATTATATTAGTGCTATGTTTGAAATTTTACATGATGAAGCAACTTATA
>NC_056733.1:467728485-467748485 GCF_019279795.1 Protopterus annectens
TATCTACTTTCTATAGGCTACCTTTATATTTTCTGTTTATGTAAGTTCAGGTAGGATGGGAGCAGGAGCATATCCATTGTGATGCAAGATATGAGTGTAATGATGTTTTGAATGATGAAAGGCAAGAGGTAGTACTGTTCTGAAATGACTCCATTTTTACATCTCTTGGAATTTTCATGTGTGGGTCTGGAACAGAGTCTACATTTCCAGTAATGCAGTGTGGTATATTCTAAGGATGGGTCTCAGCTGGGTGAAACATTTACATAGTTTATGGTGTGCAGAAATCCTCAGTGTTTCTGTATATCATATGACTTAGAATGGCTATACACATTATGCATTTACTTATTCATTTACTGACATTAGTTTACTGTGAAAGTCCAACTGGGCACAGGTGCCCATTTTCAGTGGAGGCTTGGGGAGAAAAGCTCCAAGGTATCATATTTAAGGCAATTAATATTTATAATAAATTTTATAACGCAGTTTAAGTGAATGTATAGCATAATAGTCAGCATAAGAAAATTTGTATTGATGTTCACAAACATTAAATTTACAAGCCTTGTAGTGAGACTTTAGACGAGTGTTGTATAAGATATGCAGGAGTAATTTAAGAAATATAACAGAATGAGGTATTACAGTAGATAAGGAGTGTTAACAGAGAAATAGTGATGGAATAGTAGTTTGGTTGTGCTAATTAGAACTGGGTATAGTAGTTTAAGAAGTACAATAAAGTGAGGTATTAAACAGGGATAAGCAGGTTAAGTGATTTAGTGCTTTAAAGCAGGGGTTCCCAAAGTGTGCACCGTGGCTCCTTGGGGAGCAGCGGCTTCCTCACAGGGGCGTCATGAACTAATAAGCTTAGTTACTAAGCTTATTAGTTTGCGGTTTACTTTGTGGCCACACTAAAGATTATAAGCTACAGATGTTAGTTGTTGGTTGCTGGTTGACTATTACATAGTAAACAAACACTGGATCATTATATTTTTCACCATAGTACTCTTTCCTTAGTTCCTCTTAATTCTTTGTTTACCGAGGAGACCTAAAGGCACCGTGGGCAGAAAAGAGCATTTACCAGTGTTAAGTCCAGGTTCTCGTCAAACTGTTATGTGAAAGCCATTCACATGTGTTTTACAGTGTAAATTTTCAGCTTCGTTTACAAGAAGCAAATGTGAATCCTACATTCATAGCTCTTTAAACACTCCCACTATTCAGTTATGAAATTGGTATAATAAAATGAACAAGCACTTCTGAATACTACAAAGTCTATAATTTTAATGTTTAAAACTGTTTGCCTACACTTGCTATCCCACATAATCGCACATATTAGAAAGATCAGAGCAAAACTCAGGTTGACGTCAAGACATACATATATAGCAATTAAAACACAACTTCCTGTTAAGTCATTTCCTCCAGTATCATTACAAAAAACATATAATGTTTATAAACAATCATTCACCCCTGGTGTCTGTGTCAGCAAACATTTACCATCCACTTAGGAACCAGTCCACGAAATACGTAAAAAAAAAAAAAAAAAAAAGTGCAGAAGCCTTTTAATGAAGTCTTAAAAATTCAAAGTTGTACAAATGGACACTACAACGAAAAACAAAAAATTAACTTTCCTAGTAAAAACAGTTACAGTTTAGTGCTTTTGCTCTTTCTGAAACTAAAAACATCTTTAGAACCATTAAAATTAATGTTAATTAACCTTAAAGAATTTAAAAAGTTCAGTTAAATGATCGTTCAATATTTAAAGAAATACAAACAAGCATTCTGTGTTAAACATAAATATAACTTTTTTATTAATAAAAGAAAAAACATGATTACAAAGTTAAACTTATATATGCATTGCATTGACTGGGTCGTTTTAAACCTTTAAGTAGCCAATATTAACATTTAAAATTAATTAAATAGTTTTTTTTTTTAATGTACCTTCATCTTGACATATTAGAGAAGACCAAATAAATAATTTGTAAATAAATTCTCATTAAAAACATTTGTAATATTAAAACCCTCCAAATGCTTATCATGAATTTTATTTTATTATAAATAAGTTGCTCTAATTTTTTAAATTGGTGTAATGGAGGTGAACTCACTTAGACTAGGCGCAAAAGTTGCATTGACATTAAGCTGCCAAATGAGTTCTGTTTTTTCAAAAATAGTCCCCAAGGAACCCTTACTAATGACAAACCCACCCCAGAATACTAGAAATTTGATCCGAAGTAGACCAAATATAAAAATCTGAACATTTTACAAAATTCTGGATAGTTGAATTGAAATGTATGTTTTTGTGATCTTAAATACATGTGTTACTAATTTGTTCAATTCCAATTACATTTTTTTGTAATTTTTTTTACCTAACTAACCCTTTTAATTAAAAAAAATATATATTATTTCGCAGAGTATACTTATGAGAATTTGACAGGGGGTGCCTTGGGAAAACCTGGATTCAACAAGGGAGCCGAGAATCAAAAAAGTTTGGGAAACGCTGCTTTAAAAGGATGTACAATATAAGAAAGCTGATCAAGGGTGTTAGATAGCTATGTCCCAGATGAGGAGCAGAGACAAAGCTAGTTGGCAAAAGAGGAAGTCTTTTGGTAATGATTTGAAAAGATGAAGGGGCGAGAGACCTGACTGTTATAGGACTTTTATTCCACGTTCTAGCTACACTTTTAGAATAGAGACCGACCTGAGCAGCCCTTTGCAGTTTGTAGACGGTAAGCAGTTTTTTATTATTTGACCAAAGGAGGTGATTTGGATGATAGTGTTGGAGTAGAAGTCTAATTGCTGGGCAGGTGGATGGGGTATGGGTTATTTATGCGTTAAGGTGAGCTGAGTATAAGATAGGTGGTGAGGAAGCTCAAGCCACTTAAGTGTTTTTAGTCCTAAACAATGGTGGGTCTTGTAAGGTTTGTTGCAAGCGAATCTGACAACTTTGGTATAGCACTGTTCAAGTTTAGAACCAAGCGAAGCACTCATTTTGCAAAAGTTACAAGCTATAATGGAATCTATGGGAAAGAGAATGGATGGAGAATCTAATAAATGAGAACACTTTATTACTTTCCCTCATGTTTGTCTATAACTCTTTTAGAAATGCTCTGTATTGTTTAATAACCTGTTTACCACCTATTTCCTATAGGTATCATCATCCAGGACAGTGGCATCTAACAGTAGTAACCTATCTGTCTAATAACATCATTACTGCCTGATTTCTAGCAACATCTATAGTTCTCCCAAGTTTTCCAGGGACAACCAACAACCAACTCCCATTTCCCTTTTCCAGGGAGTTTTTTAGTGTTTTCTGTCTGGTTCCATCCTCCAAAGCTCCCATGTACGCAGCTGACACCAGCTGTACCCAAAGAAAATGTCTATTCACTTCTTATCTAGCAGTTAATAGCAACTAAGTAGAAACACCGTCTTTTTGTTTTGAATCTGGTAGTTTCATTACTTAGTGCTTCTTTCGCAACCTACCAGCTGTTGCAAATGAGGTAAATAAGTCCTTCCGTAGGGTGTAACTCATCTCCTTGCAGTTATCTTATATTTACATCTACATGCTTTGCTCTGACTCTACTTTTTATTGCGATTCTTTCAGCATGCCAGCTCTAATTTCCACTCTATGTATAATGAATGTACATATTGTGTTTTTTCATTGTCTGTATATAATGTCACTTATCTGTTGCCTTTATTTCCTCAAGCCAGCTGTGATATTCACTTCATATATATGTATATATTGCATTTTGTCATTCACTCTGTATATAATGTCATGTAACTACTGTGTTTTCCCCGGGCTGAGTGTGATCAGCGCTCTACCCAGGAAATAAATAAAAATAAACCATCTCCATGCAGTTCCTAAATACTGAAGATCTTTCTTACTGTTATTTGTCAACAAGGCTTTAGAGACAATGTGTCATTTTAATCTTGGTGGCAACGCCCAGTATAACACAGCTTAGTTCTGTGCAGTTAAGCTCATATGAATACACGTGGCCCTATGCATCTTTCAGAGTAGGTCAGTCTGAAAAGGAAAGCTTGCGTGGCAGACATGCATTGGGCTGTAGGGTCCACTGATCACATTTGGGGCACTGTGAGCTACAGTTTGAAATGACTGGCTTGCAATATTTCTGTCAGATTTCACATGCATGTAAACTAGTAAGAAATTTGAAAATTGCATGCTGTTACATTATTTGGTCATTTCTTCAGACATAGCTGTATCTTTTGACTTACTATATTTGTTATGGGCATAGTATATATCACATTCTAACATTCATTTCTAGCTGTGTGAGGCCTGGTATTTGGCCAATCCTGTCACTCCTATATGTAATTTATCAGCAGTCTTCCTTTTCCTCACTATGTGCCTTTTATAAACCATGCATGACATTTTTTTAAGTTTTGTTGTAGTCTGTACATTACTTTAGTGGCCCACTGCTGTGCACTTCGTAATCACAGTCTAATGCTGTATTGATCTGATGGCAGTTGCATGCATTTGTGTTCTTCTTGTAGGCAGAAAACGAATAACCACCTATATAGCCTGCCCATTTGTGTGCAGCTATCAGTCTGTGGCCGTCCTCTCTCCTATAGTCCCTCACTTTCTCTGCTTGTCTAATGCACTGTTAAATGTGTCAGTCATACACTTCGTACCACACATTTGGATAATTCTTTCCATGAATCCATCACTCTTTCCATGAAATGCTACTTCCTTAAAACCAAGCTGTCATCCTTACTTTTCATTTGTGATTAATTCTCCATTTATCTGCTTCCTTTGTTCTTTCATCTAAATCCTACTCCCTTTTTACTGTCTTCATGATTTCTGTACCTAGATTATGTCCCGATTATTTCCTTTGTATGCAATGAAAATGGTTGCAGCTCATACAGCCTTTCTTCACAGTCCAGTTCATTCTTTTCTCAAATCACCCTGACACCCTTCTCTTATAATGTAATGTAAGGTTTCTAGAGCATTTATATCCCTTTTCTGTAGGCTCTTCGAATGACACACATAATTCCCCTACAGCCTGTGAAGTGACTGGCAGAATGGGAGAATTTTTTCCTCTTCTTGTTGGTTCCTCTGAGAATAGATCCTTGCATCGCTATTGTATTTTTAAGTAAGTGTGAAAACATGCAGTTGTTACATGTAGACTGCTGTGTGTTTATTATTTTGTCCATCAACAAAAGCAATGAAATACTACTACTGCTTTAAGTATCATTAAGGCATCCCCTGTCACTTTGAACCTCCTATCCCAGTTTACCTTCATTTGTGTTATTCTGCTCCTTGAGCTAACAACTCATGGCTGATGAATAGGAATGCCATACTTAATGTTATGTAGATATTTTTTATACTTATTGTCACACCTTCATTTTATTTAGGATCACTGATTCTTCCAGGTAAGTACCACTTTTGCAAGTTGGGCGGCACGATGCCAAGGCACTTCTATAGGCTAGGCTTGTAAAGGCTCCAGGGCCATTAGCTTAGTACACATCAACGAACCTATGAAGCTATGTAGTAGTTTGGAAAACCCTCTGTCTGACTCATCTAACTTCCAAGGACATCTCCTCTCGATCCAAAGAAGTCGAAATTCCCCATTGCTCCTCTCATCAGACTCATTATTGAATATAATGCCCTTTTCAGAACATATTTGTCTGAATGTATAAATCAACTTGAGAAACCTCAAATACTCATGACTAAAAAAATCAGTGGTCTCAAAAATCTTAGTTATCAAGACAAACTGGCATTCCTCTCTCAGTCTCTTACAGACTCCAGCCATGGGAATCTGTGTCTAGCCTCTTGAGCTATGAAAAATACAACCCTCTTTGACTTCCTATTCCTTCACACAACAAATAGTTTAGGGGAACCAAACCTTCATCAACAGATCAGTAAGAAATAGTGGTATGACAGAGTCACATTCTGACATACCCCCACCTCTGGAACAAACTTCTGCTACACGTAAAGCAGACTAGCACTCTTGCTACCTTCACAATAAAGCTAGATAATTGGATGGGCAACCTCAAATTCTGCCCTAGTCTATCTTGAGTTATCCTCTTGAGGCTGGAGGGAATTCCTGACTATGGGTTACTGGCTGGGCTGGTAAAGGCATAGGATAAGGCTATGAACTGCTAATGAACTTCCTCTTGTAGTCATGTGTTTAACTCTTTACTCCTCCTCCATTTGTCTTCTCTGTAAGTTTTGAGAAAGTCACGTAATTAAACTTCACCCTCAGCATATATGCCTCATGGGTTTACCTGGTTAACAGGGAAACAAAACAAACAAACAAAAAAAACTTGGAAGTTATGATGGCCCTCCACCTCTGGGCCAGTTACCAAGGAGCCTCAATCTTCACCACTGGCACCAGTGAGGAACATTCACTGGAAGGATAACAGGTACACACACAGTATCTCCAGATGCAGCTCTCTGCATCAAGCATGATCAAGCACAATTTCCTTTAAGAGCACACAGGGAACACAGTCAGTCCAGGGCTGGTTCATCTCTCTTTCTCCAGATCCCCAGTAAGACTCCCTACTGGAACAGCTATAGCGTTGAGTCCTTAGGCAGTGTCCAAGCCAAGTCCTCCAACACTCTCTCTGTCCAATCAGTGCTTCGTGTCTCTGCCCAAGTAGCTGACACACACACTCTTTGAGATTTGATTTGCACACGCACACATACACACACACACACACACACACACACACACACACACACACACACACACACACACACACACACACACACACGCACACACACACCTGGAAAAGGCTGGCACAGATTTACTAGCTATGCCCCCTTTTGCCCACACTATAAGGTAGTTATCACTGCCACCAGAATCCCTCACCAACTACTCTAATGCCATTATGAGGGTATCCAATATACTGAGTGTAATTAATATTAATACAAATGGTAGTCTGACCAAGAGCAAGACTATTAGGAGTGGCCCACACAGTGTCACCAAAAAATTATGCAAGTACTCTCAAAACTTAAATATCTCTACAAAGATCAGCCACAAGGAAATGTTTAAATATATTTAATAATAAATAAAAGAACAAGGAAATACTAAGTATATATTCACAGTAACATCCAAGTTCAAATAACAGGAAATATTTAAAATAACATTGAAGGACAGGCACAAACAAATAAAGAAAAACAATATCTAAACTAAACTTCACTATATTCCTGACTGAATCTAGGAGAATTATACTATTCCCTGATAACTTACTTGATACAGCAAGGCAGATGATGTGGTGAATGGTCCTTCTTGTTGTCAGGCCCAAGACAGAATATAGAATGCTCTATCTCCCTAAGAGACTTCTCAAAATAATATCTAAAGCATTGCCTCTGGGATAGCTTGCAGAATGACATCACTTCTGGTCATCTGACTTCTAGTTCCCATGACAACCCCCATTGCTGGAAGCTGGCAGGACTTAGCACCTACCTGTAAAATACACACACAAGGGCTTTTGTTCAGATCTGTGGCAGGTGCTGGAAGTCATAAAATGATTGCATACCTCCACACTTCCAGAGTAGTAATTAGTTCACCCCAAAGACAATAAAGAAACCTTCCTGGTACAGACCTTATGTCTCTGGCTGCATTGAAACCTGTGAGATAGCATATTTATGGCCTAGCCTATAAAGTGATTTAATTTCAGATATATTTTAAAGTTTGCTGGACTGAGGTTAACCTTCCAGTTTCCTCTATTAAAACATATATGTTTAAACAGTTACAATAATACATGTACATTTCTGTTCTCTCCAGTAGGGCACACTGTGGCTGCATTTCAAACACAAGCACTTTACAAATACCTTTTCAACACAAACATCTGTACACATCAGTTAGGTATACACATGACATACAGTTCTAATACATTTGTAACACAAGCATCTTGTATAAATCAGTTTGATATTCACAAATGACACATAATTATTTACAAAATTACAGCTAGCTGTGCTGGCAGTACCTCCTATTGTCACAGAAGTAGCTGCCTTTCTATTGTTATTGTGAAGCATGTTCCTGGCATGTTTGTTTACAATGTATGCTTTCCTAGTAAACACTTTTGTTTGTCCAGATGTTAAAGGACAGAGTGAGGGTCTAGTTCTCAGACAGAATGGCACCTTCTTCTAACATTAGACAAAGATGAAGCAGCATTGGAACGCAGTGGTCATGGGAACTTTTTAAGACCCATCTGGGATTCATTAGAGAAGAATCAGATGAGAAGGTGTTGGAACAAACTCTGACTATTGTGATGGTATGGCGCTAGCAGGTTTATGCCTAGTCTTATAGTAACAATAAAGTCAGAAAAGGACTTTGGCTATATAATTGTGACTTGCTGAAAGGTTGAAGTAATAAGTGCAGACTTGTTGTGAGAATATCCTATCTGTGAAAATTAGCTAGCCATTATAAGGTAAAATATTTCTTGTAGCAGATAGCTAGAAAACTTAGATACCTGGAGTTAAAATTTTCAGTATTCATTCTATGTTTGCTGCACTTTAATTTACCTTGTGTGCCAATCTACTCATATTTTATTCTGTATTTGTGCTACTTTCTTTATTATGCAATTAAAATCCATTTTAATTATCTTTAAGATATCACAGCTGTTTTTTATGTACAAGTGTATTTATGTACTGTTGCTTATCTGAAAACAGGGTAATCATTTGCACTGAGGAATAACAAACTGTAAGAGCCATGTCTTCAAGACTGCTTTGGCCAACAACCTGTGAAGGAAATATCAATTGCCACAATAAGATCAGACAGGTAACTGGAAGTCTCTGACTTTCTTCAGAGTGGTGGTAGTACTACCAGACCCAGGAAAAAAAATATGTGAACTGGAAAATTCAATAGCCTTCTCAGGAAATTGTGTGCATGTGTGTGTATGTGAATAATAATACTTTGTTTAAAAGGTAGTTCTCATGTATAGGGGGCGCTGGAAGACATTGGTTCATGGAGAGAGTAGTGTGGCTCTGTAAGTGAGCAGTGTACAATTTATTTGGGTGTGGAGGTTAGAGACCCATACCCAGGATAGTAGTTCATAATCCCACTAAGCTCTTAGTGTCAAGGTTGTATTTTGTGGATTACTCATTGAAACAGTTTGGGTAACAGTATCAACATCACATCTGGTGGCATGGTTGACACCATTTAGTGGTGGTGTTGGCTACTAGTCATTACATTCTGATGCTCAGTGATGTGGAAAATAGAACCAGTGTTATTCAGCCTAAAAGCCTAAAATGTAATGTTACCAAAGATGTGTGTGTGTGTGTGTGTGTGTGTGTGTGTGTGTGTGTGTGTGTGTGTGTGTGTGTGTGTGTGTGTGTGTTAAACCTATCAGCCAAAAGGTAAAATATGCAGAGGTCTGGTTGTGCACAGCAGTTATTTTATTTTCTAGTTAGCCTTGTTAGAAAAAGGCAGAAAATGAGTTCTGCTGACAAGTATGCTAAAATTTCAGTAGCTCAGCTTGCAAAGGAGTGTAAAATCAGGGGAGTACAGTAGGAAAATACGTAAAGAGAAGGGATGGTGGTAGCTTTGTGCACACTGCAGCATGCAAAGAATCTGAAGGAAGCCATGCGGCATAGAGAGAATCTGCAGGAAACCAAGCAAGGACAATATGTTCCACCTCATGAGGACTTTACAGCCCAGATGGAATAAAGAGACTGGCACTGGAAATGAAGCATATGGAACTTGAGGCACATGAACGAATGCAGCAACTGCAAACAGAGGCAGATGAGCAATGTATGCAGTTTCTAAATTTAGTGATGTTGACTGTTTAAATTGTGACAAAGTTAAAAAACGTTTGATTGCATGTTATCAATTAACTCCAGAACTGTATAGAAAAAGTTTAGAGAATACAGGAGAAAGGCAGGCAAAAGTATGGCTGAGTATATTGCAGATATCAACACTTATTTTCACAGATGGGTGAGAGGATGTGATGCTACCACATTTGAAAAACTTACAGATCTTTTGGTTAGGGAACAAGCCCTTAGCACTATGCCTAAAGACAAGAGGATTTGGGTAGCAGACCAAAGTGGAACACTGTTGAGGAGATGGGGAGGAAAGGCTACCTTTGCCTAGCTAGCAGGTTGCCACTGCATGGGGGAGGATCTAGCACTGCACATAGGTATAGGGGAACGAATGGGAGCTGGCCTAGCCCATCCCAGCAGCTTACACAGGACAAGGGGGAAGCCACAAGTTCAGATACATGCCCAGGTTTTGGAGTAAGATGTTTTAAATGTAACCAAATGGAGCATCCATGGGTCTTGTCTATTAAGGCAGGGGTGGGAACAGATATCTCAGGAAGCATCCAGCAAGACTAAGATTACAGCAATGGTGGATTGTTTAGAAGCAACAGCTGTACCTAATTATCACAAAAGTTTTTAACTACCCTGGTATAAGGGAAGGAAACCATTTCTTAAAGGGGTACTGCCTCAGAGATAACCACAGTGGTTAGTCGGGAGTAGTACTTGCCTGGGCAATCTTCTCCAGTTAGGGCCTTATCTGGGAAACCTTTTCATGGTACTTTTGGCTAGAGTCTGTCTGGACTTGGAAGGGGGACAAGGTAGCGAGCAGGTGGCTGTGTCTGAAGACATTCCTGTTGATGTCCTAATATGGAATTATTTTGACAGTACAATATCTTTTGTGCATGCTATTACACCTAGCCAGGCATGAAAGCAAACCCGTAGGGGAGGCAGTAGTGGGGAGACCCAGCAAGAGCCTATACCTCCACTTGGGGCTGGAGATGCGATGACTTCAGAGGGAAATGGGTAGAAGCAGTGACCCAGGATCTGAACCACAGCAGGAGAACGATACTGATATTTCCTTGGAAGGTGATTCTTCTAGGGAAGAAGTAAGTGATAGTAGTTGATCAGAACTTGAGACATCACTGGCAGATTGTACCAGACTTCCTTTGGAAGTGGAGCGTGAGAGAGTTAGTAAGGAGGAGTTGAGGCAGACTCATTCCTCAGTCCCTACTTCACAGGACTAAGTTAGTCAAGGTGGCTCCAGATATTCAAGGGCTGAGGAAGTCCATATACTGGGACAAAGGATTGTTATATAGGGAATGGATCCCTGAAGGAGATCAAAACGGGCACCTTAGAAAGACTTTCCACATGAACCGGGATAAAAGCACTCTTTGTTAAACAAAACTCGACAACATAAACACTTTAACATATTCACCACATTTTCGTCCATCATGTAAGACTTCCTCAGATGTACTATCACAATGTAAAATCAATCCTTTTGTACACGCACTACCAATAAACTATTAATTCAATTAACCAATAAAACTGTTAAATCAACTACCTGTAAAAAAAAATATATATATATATTTTATAAATATACATACATATATATATATATATATTCTTTTGATTTGTATTTCTTATATCATAGATATGCTCATATATTCTTCTTTTGAGTTTCCATCTTACCAACATAAAAAGCATTACATACCATGCACAGTGCAATATATACTATCCCACTGGTATTGCAAGTATTATAAGACTTTGCCACAATATATCTAGCCCTACTTTCTATATAAATGTCTTCAGCATTAATGATAAATGGACATTGTGGGCATGAGCTACATTTAAGTGTACCCACTTGTTTTCTTTCTATTCCAATTTGTGCTATTTTGATTATGCTCTAACAAATCTTTAATATTTGGTCCTTTCCTAAAAATGCACTTCAAGGGTTTATCAAGAATCACCCTCAGGTCTGATAAACTTGCAAATTTTGTCCATTCTTTCTGAATGATACTCTTAATAACTTGGGCATTTCCATTAAAATCAGTCACTATTTTTTTCTTCATCATTGAAGCCCCCTTCTTTATTAATATTAATATCACAAATAGAATGGAAATCAAACCCCAAAATAGGTGCAAACCTATCCTTCCTACCTTGTAATACTTATAGGTTCATAGGTTCATAGGTTCATACTAGGCTATCTGCCCGAGGGCATTTACAAGCCTAGCCCATAGTTTTGTGGCTTACGCCACCCCTTTAGTATGGGGAACTATACCCATTATTTTTCTGTGCCTCTGTCGAGCAGTGACACTGAGGTAATCCCTGGGGTATATCTGCGATCTCCCATCCATTGGTCAAGATTTCTCTTGAACAAGGCCAGCGAGGTGCTCTGCCTCACATATACCGGGATTTTATTCCACAGCATAGGGAGTCTTTGGGTGATGAATCTATCCCTCCAGCACGTCCTATTAATAGCCGTGTCGAGGTTTAAGTCTCCCGCCCTTGTGGCTCTGATGGATCTAGATTTTTTGAGGTGAAGCATATTCATCAAATCTGGGTTTGACATGGCCTTGTATGTTAGGCAAAGGTCACCTCTGAGCAAGCGGTAAGCGACTGAATAGAGCTGGAGTTCTTTCAGTCGGGCAGCATAGGACAGATGTTTGAGACCCTTTATCCTTTTGGTGAGGAACTTTTGTGGCCTCTCCAGCTGCTGCAAGTGTCGGGTCAGATACATTCCGAATGGGGCATTGTACTCAATCATTGGTCTGATGAGTGATGAGTATAGCGAGACTATGACCTCCCTTGATCTAGATGAGAATCCCTTCATGATAAGGTGGGCAATGTAGAAGGTCTTCCTAACTACTTTAGCTACATGGGTGTCGAATGACAGACTACTATCAACCTGGGTCCCCAGGTCCCTGATAACTTCTTCTGTGCTCAGTGGATTGCCACCTATTTGGTAGCTAGGGGTAACCTTGTTTTTCCCGAAGGGTATGACTATGCATTTTTTGGCATTTAACTTTAGGCCATGGCTCTGGCACCAGTTATCCGTTTCTGTGAGACCCTTCTGAAGGATATCTGTGTCAGATGTGTTTTCTACTATGGCGCCCAGTTTGCAGTCATCTGCAAACTTTGTCAGCCATAACCCTCCTGTGTTTGCTTGCACTTCGGAAAAGTAGATGCCAAACAAGAGTGGGCCCAGGACTGAGCCCTGTGGGACACCACTTGTGACAGGCTTTGAGTCTGACATGGCGCCAGCAACTCTGACCCTGTGGGTTCTGTCACTCAGCCAGTTTGCAACCCATCTTGTGATGTATGGGTTAACATTTAAGCTGATGAGTTTTTCAATGATACCCGAGTGGGGTATTGTATCGAAGGCCTTCGCCAGATCGAGGTAGGCTGTATGGACTGCCTTTCCTCATCAATGGCTTTGGTGACTGTTTCAAAAAGTCAACCAAGTTTAGAAGGCATGATCTGCCTTTGACAAAGCCAAACTGGGATGGATCCAAAGTC
Organism: Protopterus annectens; assembly: GCF_019279795.1. Taxonomy (NCBI): domain Eukaryota; kingdom Metazoa; phylum Chordata; order Ceratodontiformes; family Protopteridae; genus Protopterus; species Protopterus annectens. The sequence continues at coordinate 467,741,705 of NC_056733.1, forward strand.
TGCAAATTCCCTATGTCTTTATTTATGAGGTCCATTATGATCCTCTCCATGGCTTTGCAGATAAGGCTTGTCAAGCTAATGGGCGGTAATTTCCAGGGTCGGTGGAGGCACCGCCTTTGTGAAGTGGGACCACAGTTGCAGTGCGCCACTCCTGGGTGCGTATCCAGAGGTAAGACTATGATTAAACAGCTGTCCTAGCTGTGGGTTTAATTCCTCGTTGAGTTCGTGGAGCACACAGCCGGGGACACCATCAGGTCCCATGGATGCTGTGTTTTTGCTTTGGAGAGAGCAGTTCTCACTTGGGCGTTGGAGATGTTTGGGGGCTGCAATCGCTTGGTATAGATATCTCTCCTTTTGGGGAGGGGAGAAGTTTGCACTGAACCTGTCAGCCAGTATGTTGGCAATGTCTGTAGGATCAGTAATCTTCACATCATTTTGAACTAGTTCTGAGCATATCTGGGAGTTTCCTCCCAGGTTTCTAACATAGCTAAAGAAGGCCTTATGATTGTCTTTTGAGTCTTTAGCTATTTTTCTCTCAAAATTTGCTTTGGATGATTTTATGAGAGCTCTTAGTTTTTACTTATAGTGATCAAGGGTGTCTTACCTTTTAAGGATTTTGCTCTATCTTGTAGTAGCTTCCTCCTTTTGTTGTAGAGTTTGTTTATGGCTGGGGTCCACCAGACTGGACACTTGCCTTTGGTACAAAGAGTCTTTGTTTTGCTTGGGATTGCCTTATCCATGCAGTCCTGCAGGTGCTGGTAGAAGGCATTTGTAAGTGATTCAGCGGCTTGAGTACTGTTTTCCGCTCGGGGCCTTAAAGGAGACCACACTAGTCTTTAGAAGTGTGAAGTCGGCTTTCGAGAAGTTCTTTACTGTGGTCTTTTTATTTCGGTGGGGTGGGATGAGGACCTCCAGCGAGATTAGTTTGTGATCTGATCTCACCAGTGAGGGTATACTTCCGGTGTTGAACATTGTGCTCCCATGTTCGTGATGATGAGATCAAGTATGTTTTCTCCTCTTGTGGGGATGGTGACTAGTTGTTCCATGGCATTTGAGTTTATGAATTCCAGGAACTTTTGGGCTAGGGTGTTTGGGCTTGAGTAGTGTTCCCAGTCTATATTAGGGTAATTGAAGTCACCTAGTATGATGGTGTTTGGTGATACATTTATCCCCTCTAGTGTTTTCAGGAAGGCCATGTGAGGTTCCTGAGTTTGTGAGGGTGGCCTGTAACATGCTACAATTTGCAGAGCAGTCTTGCCTATGGTTAATTGCACCTGGATGGTCTCCGATGCATCGTGCGTTACCACCAGTCTTGAGGTGTGGTTGTCCTTGATGAATATGGATACCCCCCCTCCTTTCTTGGTATTGTCCAGATTTTGGGGCCGGAACGCATGATAAGAGGTAAAACCTGATAGTGCTGGGGTGCTCTCAGGAGCCTTGAACCAGGTTTCTGTCACTGCACAGACATCGATGTTCTCCATACTGAGAAGGGCCTCGAGTGCGTGCATTTTGAGATTTAGACTTCTGGCATTGAGCAACATTACCCTTAGTTTTTTTCCTTTTTTGTGTTCTAGGGTGGTAGGTTTAGAATTTGAGCCTTGCCTAAAAAAGGCACTATGGGGGTGGCAAGCCCCTTTGCCACTATCCGCCATCCCAGGGGTGACAGGTGCAAGCCGCCTCTTGCGAAGCAGCGTGGCTTGTCCAGCATGTCATCCCAGGCAGACAGACATTGGATCCCCTTTGAATGACACCAGAGTTTAAGCCAATTGTTAAAGCTGATCATCTTATCTCTGTATTGTGGCATCATTCTTGGTGAAGGTAGGATACTGCTCAAGGTCAGGGTCATACCTGCCTGGGCTACATAATCAGAGAGCTCCTCAATGTCTCTTTTCATGTAGTCCAAGGAGGTACGTCTCAGGTCGTTTACACCAGCGTGGACAATGACTGAGTCGTATTTGTACCTGCTGTTGAGAGACCTGAGTGCTTGCGTTATGTGGTGGATTATAGCGCCCGACAGGCAGCTTACTGTGACCTTCTCCTTACTCAGTCTGGTGAGCGGGACGTCAGTGTGTCTGACTATGGAGTCACCAATGACTAGTGTGTCTGGCATTGTGTTTGGCCTTAAGGGCTGTGACTGTTTGACACTCTGACTGTAAGGTCTATGTGTTGCAGGTGTTGTGTTCTGAGGTGGTGGTTGTTTGGGTGTCTGCTTTGGTGGCCTCTGCTGTTTTGGTAGATTTTTGATCAGAGCCGTGTATGTCTTTGTGTGTTTATGTGTATGATTTGAGGTTGTGATGGTACTATGTGAGACTGGGTCTATAGTGTGTGTGGTAACCTTCTCCTCCTGACTGGTCTTGCCAGTCCTATGTTGAGAGAGCTCAGCCTCCAGTTTGGCCATATAGTTGCATCTCTCGCATGTATTTGTGTTTTGTGGGAGGAGGAGAGGGTTGTCTGTGTACATGAGGCAATTGTAACATTGCCTCAATATTCCCAGGTTCACCAGCTGGGCAGGAGAGGACACTAGCAACTGATCCCTCGACATGCTAGAAGGACTAGACAAAAAAACTTAAAGAGATTCCGGGGGACGTGGGTGACCGAGAAATGGGGGTTTGCCTTTCTGGGGTGCTATCTATAAGAGTGCCGTATCAAGGTAATAAGTACTGTAGGAGCAAGTGCTAGGTTTAACAGATAGAGAAAAGTCTACTTGGAGTCAAGTAGAGATGATCTTTTTAGGTATTAGAGAAAGTGCTAGTAACAGGGATGCTTAAAGGTAAGATTGAAAAGAATGCACTCTGCAGTGTGCACTAGAGAAGTTAGATATGAAAGTAGGTAACTTGAGTTTTACCTGTTTAAAAAGTTAAGGTTTAGTGGAGAGTTACTATTTTTAAAACAGCAAGTGGTTACTTTTGTATTTTGGTACTATGAAATACTGTAGGATGGCCAATAAATTTAAATAATTGAAGGGGTGGGATTTCAAAAGTGATGGTTTTGTGATTACTCACATAAGCCAGTGAAAGTAGAGAGAAATGAGATATATGGTCATATTAACATAAGAGGCGGGCAACTAGAAAGACAGTGGTATTTAACAAGACAACTTAAATGGGTGGGAGGGTGGGAGGGAGGGAAAAAATTCTGCCGGACTCAGAACAGAGAGAGCTGTGGTCTCTTTTGAAGTTTTAATATGCTGTTAAAACAGAATGCAAGCAAAACACAGGGTAAAGAAAACAAACTACAGTATTCAAAATATAGAAAGGCAATACAGAAATACAAACAATAACAGCAAACTAACCTTTCCTTCACAGCAAAGTGTAGCAGAGTCTGGATGAGCCTTTCTGGTAAAGCCCACTTCACACTGCATATCCCTTAACAAAATTTTGGGGTAGCCTCTCTTACTAAACATACCATTCAATAATTCACATTCACCAAGAAAATACAGTTTATCAGATGTCATTCTACTTGCTCTAACAAACTGTCCCTAACTATGCTTTTCTTTTGATAATATGGGTGTGCACTTGTAAAATAAAGATAAGAATTTGAATAAGTCTCTTTCCTATATATCTTAGATTTAAACTTTTCATTGTCCTTCCAAACAGTAACATCCAGATAGTCTACTTTATCATAACTGATGTTATATGTAAATTTAAAAAAAAATAGTATAATTAGAAATATATGTAAACATTTCCATAAACTGTTATTCAGTATCTACCCAAAACAAACAAATATCATTCAAGAAACGTTTACATAAAATCCATCTATCCCTGTATTTAGAATTCAAAATAAACCTCTCTTCCTAATCAGATATGACAATGTTAGCGTAAGTCAGTGCGCATCTCACTCCCATAGCTACCCCGCTTAAATGTTGAAAAAATTCCCCTTCAAAGAAAATAAAATTATTTTTCAATACTATTTCAATTAGTTCCAAACAGGTAGGAAAATAATTTTGTATAAGACCTCCTTTGGTCCTTAAAGCCTCTTCAAACAGTTTTAAGCCTTGCTTGTGGGGGATACAAGTAAATAAATGAAATACATCAATTGTATGAATCCTTTTTAATACATTTCACAAAATCTCATGAGTCTTTCAAAATCTCCCTACCTGCCATTGATAACCCTTTAAACTTAGAATCTAAATACTTAGCTAGAAAGGCAGTAATAGACCACTCAGCTGATACAATAGGCCTTAATGGTAGGCCTAATGGGGTTTTGTGTACTTTAGGGATACCAAAAATCAAAGGAACCCATGGTTTATCTTTGTATAAAAATGTGTATGCCTCTATATCAATTAAGCTTTCTAATAATAAGTCTTTTAAAGCCAAATAAATTCTTTTATAAGCTATATTAATCTCACTTTTTGATACTCTAATACATTTATTGACATCTAGTAAAAAAAACATAATTTTAGACTCATACATAATAAAATCCATGAACATTGCCCCCCCCCCCCATCCCCTTATCAGGTTTCATAACCCTCAAGCACTTATTTTTTTCTAATTTTCGCAAGTAATTCCCTTTCTTCCTTAGTTAAATTTGAAATAACTTTATGCTTTGGAACTCCTTCTCTTCTCTAAGTTTTCTAAGTTCCTTTTCAGTCAACAATTCAAAGTTCTTTAATTGACGGTGTAAACGAGGATTAAATGTGCTTTTTCTCTTTAATGTATTGTTATTATTACTACTTTTATTATGCCCTTCAAAAATTAACTCTAAATTCTCTTTTTCTTAGTAGTAACTTAACATCAGTAATAACCCTGCTGATTTCACATTTCCTTCTAGGAATAAATTTAAAACCATTCAAAAACAATTTAAAATAAGTTTCAGTAAAATCCAAATTGCTGTAATTAAAAATATCATAACTTTTATAGCTGAATTTGAAGCCTTCCTTAACAATAATATTAATATTAAAACAAGTGCCTTCTTCAATCAGTATCTCTCTCTGTCCACCCCCCCCACTCCATCTGTCGTATTTGTATTGGATAGGTTGTTTGTTCTTCAACCTCTCTGACCTACGGAGTACTTGGGATTAGTAATTTATTGGTATTGTAAGAGGGTAATACTGTTTTTTTTTTAAGTATGATTTTAATTGATTCAACAGTTTTATTGGTTAATTGAATCATTGGTAGTTGGTGTATAAAAGGATTGATTTTACATTGTGGTAGTACATCTGAGGAAGTCTTATATGGTGGACGAAAACATGGTGAATACATTAAACCATCTATGTTGTCGAGTTTTGGTTAATAAAGAGTACTTTTATCCCGGTTCATGTGGAAAGTCTTTCTGAGATACCCATTTAGATTTTTTTACTGGTTATTATATTTGGGCACTGGTTTTCCTCGTTTGTGGATCCCTGAAGGAGAGGTACAGGGAGAAGTAGCTCAGTTGTTGGTAGTACCCAGGCCTACAGACCTGTTGAGCATACAGTGTACTAAAAGAAGGCTTACACAGAATTTTTATTGGCTTGGGATTACAAAAGGATGTAACAAGGTACTGCAGGACATGTGAGCAATGCCAAAAGGTGGGCAAGGCTGGAGAAAAAAGCCAAGGTGGCTTTGATGCCTTTGTCTGGTATTCAGGAGCCATTTCAGAGGGTAACTATGGATATTGTTGCACCTCCGAGTACTCCAGTTACCACAGGTAAGAAGTATAGCCTGGTAGTGGTGGATTATGCCACTAGGTATTCACAAGTGGTGGGTTTGTCTTCCATTGAAGCAGAGAAGGTAGCAAATTATTTTCTAGACATTTTCAACAGAGTAGGCTTTCCTAGGGAAATACTGACAGGTAGATGTGCCAACTTTATGTCAGAACTGCTAGTATGTTTGTGGAAGTGATGTGGGGTAAAGCACCTTAAGACTACCCCCTACCATCTACAGATAAGTGGTCTGGTGGAGAGGTTCAATTATACACTGAAGACCATGTTAAGGGCATTTAGAAACCAGATCAAGAGGGTGTGGGACAAGTACCTACCTCACCTTCTATTTGCATGCAGAAAGATATCCCAGGAATCTACAGGTTTCTCACCCTTTGATTTACTGTAGGGACATAGGGTAAGGGGGGCACTGGATTTAATTTGTGATGAGTGGGAGGGTGAGTACAATTCTTACAATGAGTCTGTTGTGGAATATTTCTTGAACCTCAGGAATAGTGTCAGGGGGCTCATGGGGTGGCTCAGGAGGACCTAGCACAAGCACAACAGCAGCAAAAGGTCTGGTATGACAGCCAGAATCACAGAATATTTTGTAGGGCAAGAGGTGATGGTGCTTATTCCTGTAAAACATAACAAGCTGCAAGCAGCATGGGAGGGCCCTTTCACCAATGTGAAAAAGGTGAGTGATGACAACTACATAATAAAGGTGCTAGGCAGAAGGCCAAAGATCAAACTCTGCCATGTAAACATGATAAAACTCCATCATGCCAGAGGGGCCCTGGTACTTAGTATCTGCAGTGAGTTGCAGAAAGAGTCAGAGGGGAATCTGGAAGTAGCTATCCTTGATGTTGCTTATTCTGATACCTCAGTGGATGGGATTGTCCTTTTCCCTCAACTCACCCATAGCCAGGTTAGGAAATATGAGCAGTATTGCAGGAATTTAGAGATATGTTTACTAGTAGGCCAGGGTATACCTATGTAGTAGAGCACTGTATAGACACAGGACCTCAGTGACCAGTCAGTTTCCCTACAAAGCCCCTGAAAGAGCTGGACTAGACAACTCTGAAGGACATTTTGGAAGTGTATATCATCCAGGAGTGTTACAGTCCCTGGGCTTAAAAAGTCATGCAGGTGCCTAAGAAGGAT